>NC_048894.1:86178013-86436770 GCF_011077185.1 Oxyura jamaicensis
CCCCCCCCCCGGCGGGTATGAAGCCGAAAAAAAACCAAACTTCACTCTGAATAAGAGGTTAATGAAAACCATCGGGCGTGCAGCAGGGCTCAGCCAGGGCTGGTCTCGGCTCCGGACCGCGCAGCGCTTTGGGGAGCTCCGCTCAGTTGGGCGTGTGCCCCCCCGACGTGTGGCCGTAACCCCACGGCACCCCGATCCTCGGCAGGCCGCCGCCGCCCGGAGCTGCGCGTCCTGCTTTTACCCAGCCGAAGACAGTCCGTGCCCAGAGCCCTGCTGTTCGTGAGACGTCGCAGAGCCGGGCTGGAGGAGGGATGCGGCACCGGGCTGTTGTTGGCCTCTGGCGTGCGGTGCCGAGGCCGGCTGCGCGTTGTCTGAGGTGTCGGAGGCGCGAGGGGGGAGAGGCGCGCGAGCCCAAGTGTTCCTAACCGCTCTCTTCCTAGGGACCGTGGATCTGCGGAGCGCTTCCCTCCGATGTGAACGCAGTGTCCCCTGTGGGATGCAGTAGGTGATGCCCAGCGCTACTGCAATGGCAATTGGAGCTCTCTCTAGCTCGCTCCTCGTAACCTGCTGCCTCATGGTTGCCCTCTGTAGCTCCACCATACCCGTGCAAAAACTGGCCAAGGCTCAAGACAAACAGGAGATAAAAGCGAGCCAGGAAAAGAGGGATCACACATCGACAAGGGACAGCCAGACAGGCCCGGGGAAGATGAATGAGATCGGCAGGAGCGGGAGGGAGGAGGGCACCAGGGACTGGAAGAGCAAAGGAAGCAGGACCTACTCAAACAAGGAGTCGTGGACTAAGCAAAAGCAGGCTTGGAATAGCCAGGGCACAGGAGGTAAATCCGGGAGCGTTCAAGTCCAAGAGCAAAGGGATGCGGCTGCCGAGGACCCTCGGGTGGCCGAAGACTCATCTCTCCCGGCCGCTGTGGCGAGCGCTACTCCCGAGCCTCCGGAGGAGTATGCCTACCCGGACTACCGCGGGAAGGGCTGCGTGGACGAGAGTGGCTTCGTCTACGCCATCGGGGAGAAGTTTGCACCGGGTCCCTCCGCCTGCCCCTGCCTTTGCACTGAAGAGGGACCGCTGTGCATACAGCCCGAGTGCCCCAGGCTCCACCCTCGGTGCGTTCATGTGGACACCACGCAGTGCTGCCCGCAGTGCAAGGAGAGGAAGAACTACTGTGAGTTTCGGGGGAAAACCTACCAAACCCTGGAGGAGTTCATGGTAAGGGCCGAAGCAGAAAGTCATTTCGTGGGTCCTTCTGTCATTTGAAGTGACGTGGTGGTCTCGAAATGCTTTCACGGAGGGTGTTTTGGGCCTCCCCCTCCCCTTTTCATTTCTGTGTTAATGCAACTTCTGCAGTGCTGTAAAATATTCCCCTCAAACATGACCTTTCTTGTTCTGTGGTACTGTAACGTTTTTAAATGAGGGGGCTGATCTTTATTAATTCCTCTGGTATTTACAGTAAAAAATACTACTGGAAAGGATGCTGCTTGGTGGTGAAGTAAATTTTATGAGAATTTCCAAAATTGCATTTGTTCCCTCAGTCTACTGTTAGCTGTGAAACTCCTACCTTGCAGGGATCAAGCAGGGTTTGGGGAGCTGACTCCCGTTCCTAGTCATTAGACAGCGGTGATACCTTTTTCCTAACAGTCATTACTTTTCTCCTTGTTATTTGCTGCTTGAACTGGGCTGCCAAGGTTGTGTAATACTTGGTTTCTGAGAATGGTTATGGGCCTTCTTTTTAGTAAGAGCATGGCTTCCAATCTGGATTACAGTGATGCTTAAGCAAAGGACTTGAAAAGCTTTGTTTAGAGAAAACCTTTCAGAGCAGGGACTTTTAAGCATCACTGTGCAAGGTCATTATTGTCGAAAATGCAACTTTATTACGTTGTATGGAAAAGTTCGGGAGCTGGGGCCAATTTCCTGGTTGCTTCTCTTGACTTTTTCCCTTTTGTATTTTATAGTGGCTGAGATCTGCAGGCAGGCTCTAAGAATTTGCTTGGGAATGACTGTTAGATATGGGTCTGATTCAAAACCCCAGTGTGAACACACCTGATATTTTAGAATTGAATAGGTTGAGGGAGTGTGAAATCCAATTCGGAGCTCTGGCAGCTTGAGCCCCTTGCAAGGTGGAGAAAAAGAAAATGTGTTTGTGAAGGCTGTAAATAAGTTACCACCTCTGTTCTCTGTGGTACTTATGTGTTCTTAGAAACTTAGTTCAATGTGTAATGTCCTTCCACATTCTTCAACTTACTGAGAAATAAACAAATAAAGGAGAAGAAAGACTCCCCTCAGAGTAAATCCCAGCATTTCCCCGTGGCCTCTTCAGGTAGGCAAGTGCAGAGCCGTGGTTTTCAAAGCATCACAGGGAATGTGGTGTCCTCCCTTCTGCTGTGTTGCCCTCAAGGATTGTGTTCAGCTCTGGGGCAGCAGTTTTCCAGTTTAAGAGGAAGAAGTTAGGTTTAACAGGGGTTGCTTGGTGTGACGTGATGTTTTCAGAGGTGGGTTTTGGGATCCTTTCATTTCCAGCACAGCTAATTCTAGAGGGTGGCCAAAGCAGTCATGTTTCTGCACATGCTCTCTGTAGATCTCCTTATGGAAGTTTTAAAGGCTTTTCCTCACTGTTTGCTCAGGCTTTTCTGACAAGTTGCACTTCTTTCTCTGTACACGGTACTGCTGTATTAATGGCTGTAATCTGAAATACCTTGTTAAGTGTGTGCCAAGAGGATAAAACCTTAGGGCTTCCTGTTACACTTGAACGTGGCTGGCAGCCTCGGTGAAAAGGGAATGCTCAACAGTGACACTTACAGAAATGTTGTTCTGCACAGGCTTTGGCTTTCAACTTTCTTTTTAATCCCACTCAGCCTTTAGCAGCTGCATTGATGCCCTCCTGTAATGGAATATCATTTTCCTTACTTCTTGCTGTTAGTCAGCTTTGGGAAGGAGGGAGAGTGAGTGACTGCTCCAGAAATTCAAGGAAAGTTATCAGCACAGCTAGGCAGTGGATTTGCAGCCTGCTTGTTTCGGCATGTGGGGTCAGTGGTTTTTAGTTGGGTTCCCACACCGGTTCCAATATGAAGAGCACAGAAGTGTAAATGCAGACATTTACCCCTGCCACTGCAATCAGCCAAGATTTCTGGCTAAGCAAAGTACAGATGTAGTCAGATTGCTGCTGAGTGGAAGCAATTGTAAATGCAAATAATCGCACTCAGTTTCAAAGGCCATTTTACATGTTTAAAGTGGACTGTCTTACAGAGCTCGCTAATATGCTACCTCTAATATGCTAAGGTCAGGGAAAGAGTTTTAAATGGGTAGCGGTCTGATTTTTCTCTCTCTGCACGTTTATTTTCGGTTTGTGGCCAAAAGTGTCAGCCACCACTGAAGGAAAAAAAGGTGACTTCCTAACTTTCAGATGAGGTTACTTGCACAAACATGTACAGACATGTAAATATACAGGCAAGTCTGGGAGTTTGCTTATGTAAAATTCATATATGGCTTGACGTAGCAAAACATTTCCTCGACAGGAGACAGTGCTAACTCACAAGCTGAGTTTGCTAGGGAATGGGAGCTTTGATGCATTTCTTCTTTGATTGGCAGCTCTTCCCGCAGGCTTTGTGTGTGTGTGCACACGTGTTTTTCAGCTTTTTAAAAAGGGCATGGATGTCAATACAAAACCAGAACGCAGGTGTAGCAGAAGGATGAGGTCTCATAGAGCTGTTTTCATCAGCACCACTCTGCTCTCCGGTGGGTATAGAGATGCAGTATGGCAAAGGCATGACAGGATCCATACAGGTGAAATTGGAGCAAAAGCCTTAGCTGGTGAAATGCAATTAGGAAAAAATTGTGCACTGGAGCTAGGGATTGCTGAGCACATACCCCACGAGGTTTTTTTTCAGTCTTAAAGTAACATCTGAAAATACAGTCTGACTTAAAGGACCATAAATTATCTTCAGAAGTGTATTATCATTTAGGAAAGACATACGTTTTCGAAAGTTGTTGCTTTGTGTGTTTTGTTTAGAATTTCCATGCTACCAAAAACTGTTTTTTTCTTTTTTCTTTTTTTTTTTGTGAATAACTTGGATATCTGGAAGTCAACAAACCCAAATGGATTTTGAAATGTCTGTGAATGGATGCAGAAGTAAAAACAAGGCTGGTATGTTTATTCTTGTCAGCCTAATCCTGTTCATGTTATCCTAAATTGTGTAAGTGCAAAGAAAATATTGATACATATTCCAGCAGAAGAGTAAATCAGTTTGTGATTATAATTTTTTTTAAGCTTAGATGTTTTCAAGGCTCAAGGAGAAAATGTACGTTACAAATAATTTATGGGTTCTTTTTTATTCAGCTTTTTTGTTTGTTTGGCATGTGGAAAGAGGGTAGACAGAGCTCAAGTTACTTCAATGAATGTAAATGTCTTGTCACTTCTTAATTATGACAATTTATACCAAGTTGCTGAATAAACCCACTGCCCTTACTAAGCTAAAGTTTTCTTCACGTCCCACTAGTGGGAAATCTACCTGTTTACGCATTTGTGTGCTTGCATTTTCCCTACATCTGCAACTTCATAGCACAACAGTTATACATCTGTTTATAAACTTCCCTTCAAACAATTATAAAGAAGGGTGTTTTTTTTTTTGCCATCTGTACTCTATTTTGTACAGGTTTTTACAGCTGCCTGGTGAATACTTAAGACTTCTGTGCCTCTTGTTGTCTTTGCATGGCTTTTGCATAGGCGGAGCTACTGTGTTGCGTAGTTAATGTTAATAACTTCATCTGTAGACCAGGCCTCAGAAAGAGGTTGCTAGGTCATATTGTTTGCAGCCCAGCCTGGTTATGTCAAATGTGCTAAGTGTGAGTTCTGCTAAACTGGTAGCTTCCCAAATGAACGAGTGGGATGCTCGTTGCATTGGCTGTCATTAGAAACTGTGCTGCAGGGAAATGTTCTTGCATTAGAGGAGTGTAGGAGAGGAAATGAAGGACCAAATGTGTCTTTTCATTCTGATTTATTTAACTGTTGTGATACATACGCTGTCTTATTCTCTCTCTCTAGTGATGATTATGTCTCCAAGTATTAAGCTGCTATTAAGATGAGGAAAGAAATGGGTGTTTTTCTCCAGTTCCCACTACATCATGATGATACATAAAAAGCAGTGCTCTACCATTTAGTCTGAGGATGAACAGATAAAGGTTGACACTAATACCAATTTAGCAGCTACGTTTTGCTTACATGCCTGAAAAGAGCTATGTGAAAACAAACGTATGCAGAACCTCCTCAACTCTGCTGCCATTACATGTCCTGGAGGGCTGCACTTAGACGTGTGGTCCTGCTGACTTCAGGAAACCGCACAGGAACTCCCTCAGGTAATAAGAGTGGCATAGTAACACTGGGGGGAGAACAGCGGTGCAGGACAAAATGGGATTCATGAGCATCAGAATCTGGTTTTTGGTTTTGGCTTGTACCTGGTTTGGGATAACACCGTGGCTGGAGGTTTTGCTGTGCATTTTCCATGTGTTCTTATATGAAGTAACCGCACCAAGCGTACCTCTGGGTTTCGGTGTGTTCCTAGATGAGTAAAGGATGGGACCTTTGGGCCAACGAATGGAGAGAGTCACAAACTGCTATTTGTACAGCAACCGTAAGTGCCTGTGACAGGGAAGTCAGAGGAGAGTGTTTGTCTCGTCCAGTAAGAGAAAAGCTGGACAAAATAGTGCCTGACAGATGACAGTGCTTATTAAAGGTGTGCTATGTAAAGATGGAGAAAGACTCTTTGCCAGGGCCTGTAGTGACAGGACAAGGGGCGACAGTTTTAAACTAAAATAGGGGAGATTTAGATCAGATATAAGGAAGAAATACTTCACTCAGAGGGTGGTGTGGCACTGGCACAGGTTGCCCAGAGAAGCTGTGGATGCCCCATCCCTGGAGGTGTTCAAGGCCAGGCTAGATGGGGCCTTGGGCAACCTGGTCTAGAGGGAGGTGTCCCTGCCCATGGCAGGGGGGTTGGAACTGGGTGATCTTTAAGCTCCCTTCCAACACAAACCATTTGATGATTCTGTGATTCTGTCTGCATTGCCCTGAAGCAGCCCTTCATGTATCACACAGGAAGGGTATTCATGACTGCGGTATCACACGGGTGGAGTGCTCGGTTCATGAAGGATGTAGTCTTCAGCCATACGTGCTGTGTAAGAGGGAAGGCCATCATTCCAAATTATCATTAGACAAAAATTCAATCAATTTTGTTTCGCATTTTATAGTATTTTCAATGCTTTATTTAATGGCTTGTTGCTGTAGAAGTTTTAGGCTTATGTATATTCGGAATTTTAGTAAACAACCTACTTAATTAGAATATTATATATTACAGACGAGGGACTTCAGGAATGACATCTTTTTGCTGTTACTGTTTCCTGATTATTAGTAGATGTTTGTTTTTTTTTACATCATTTTCAATACTGAACAGCATAGCTACAAAGTGAAGCTCTGGGAGAGGGAATATCTGTTGTACTTACAGGCCTCACTGAACTGCGTGCGATTAGTCGCAAATTTGCATGTTCTTCAAGTGATGGCAAAAAAAACTGAAACCAATTGAAAGCTACAGTTTGCCTTGTTGAGCCTTATCCTTGAAATTGAGTTCTGGTAGCATTCATCAAGGATTCCCAATTAAAAAACAAACATACAAACGTGTTTTTATAATTTAGTACGTATTTTTTTCTTCATGTAACTCCAGAGGGAAGGAATCTTACCAGTGACTTGCAAATAACTAGGGGCTCAGGTTTGCTTACATGCAAGATTTCACATGGAATTTAAGTGATTGCCTGAGATAGCTGACACTGAACACTGGGTCAGAAATCTCCTCATCTGCTGATACTCCAGCTCTGCAAGTGAACATGGCAGTTTATGAGCAATTACAAGACAAAGTTCTTGTCCTTAAGCCTGCAATAAAAACCTGTGGTGCTGGGCTATCAGCCTGCTTGTAGCACTTTATAAACTCATGGTGTGTTTTTGTCCTGGGTAGAGTGCAAAGCAAAGAGAAATCTGGAAGCAGCTAGCTAGCGAAGGAAGTCTGAAATAAATAATAGCAATAAAAGCAGAAAGCAACACAGCAACAGACCCTATTTAGGCATTCTACGCAGAGGGGCCAGCGTGAAAAGATACATGAGTGCATAAACAAATGACAGCCCTGGCAGGTGGGAAGAGAAGTGGCAAAGCATGGATGAGCATTTAGTTGGAGATGATGCTGTGCAAGCATCAGCATGTTTGAACTTTGGAAGTGAGAAAGATGTGAAAGTGGCGAGCAAGCAGAGAATGGACTTGAGGAAAAAAATGTGACAGGCTGCTTCAGAAATAGGGAGAAGATAGCAGATGATCTGCAAGTTAGAGGTCTGCATGATTTTTCACAGCAAAGGATTTTTTTTTAGGCTTGAGGCTACTCTGCTCGCGTTGGAGAAATGCAGAGGATGGTTGTTTGGCATCAGCTGGAATCTGGAACAGGAAGAAGTCCAAGCAAAATCAGCCTCGTCAAATTGTTGACCTTAAGTAAACCTAGAATGTGCACAGATTATGGATTTAGAGGATCATAGTAATAACATGCAGCTGCACTTTCACCCTGCACTCTGAGCATGGATAGCAGAGTGGTTTTTGCAGTGCTGTGATGAGATTTACAGTATACCACTTGTTCCTCCTTAGCACCGTTGCTTCCCTTCACCTCCAGCTCCTCAAGTGGTACAAGGATGTTACAGATGCCACATGAAGCACCACCTCAGGAACACTGAAGAGGACATCTAGCAAATACAGACATTTTAAAGTCCATATTTTTTCTTAAATATGGATTCTAACTTGTTTGGAATTAATTTCACTGAAGTAGGTCATTTAAGTAATTATCTCCCGGTACTTCTATTCAGTACAAGTGTTCAAAAACCAGTAATGTTTCAGAAGGTAAAAAAGGGATGACCCTTTTCTGTGCTTCACCCCTTTCTTTGAATTGCAGTTTCTTTTCAGAAAGTTTCAAACACTGCAAAAAGAATAGTTAACTTCTGGAAAATACCTGAATTCACTGGATGTTTTTCCTGACTTCTCTATGAAAATGATTATTTTCAATAAAATGCAGCTTCCTGCTACCGAAAACTTTCAAAAATGGAAAAATTGCAATAAGGATTTACATTAAAAGAAGTTTCATATTTCATTTAAAAAAAAACAACTATTTTCAATACAATATTTTTTGCTAAATTAATTTTTGAACTTCTGATGGAATTAAACCAAATTTCATCTGAATTATGAACCTATTATGCTGGAATAGAAAAGGAGTGAGGACATTTTTGCATTGTTTTTGTTAAAGTATAAAGAGTTCTTGTTCCCAAGATCCCTTTGACTGATTTCTTCAGGGCACAGGTTCAGAGCAGAACCTGTGTCTCATTCTGCAGCAGAACCATCATTTTGCAGGAGCCTGGCCTTGCCCTTTGTGTTATTCAGGCCATAAAAAGCATTTGGTTTTTAAAATGGAAGGAAAAAGAGATCGAGGAAAGAACAAGAGAAAGCATTAAAAGACGAGTGGATTTGTGTTTCAGGTTTCTCCGTGTGAGAAGTGTCGCTGTGAAGCCAATGGAGAAGTGCTGTGCACTGTGTCAGCTTGTCCCCAGACCGAGTGCGTGGATCCGGTGTATGAGCCTGATCAGTGCTGTCCCATCTGCAAAAATGGTAAGTGACTGCTGGAAAACTAGAAGGGGGTTTCTCACAGAGAGATCCAAATGGCTCTGTTCTGTTTTTGCAAAAAAAATTCCACTGCTTCCTTCTTCCCCAAAGGGAGATGGAGAAGGATTGTGTGTGGGAGGTGTCTTCCCCGTGTGAGGAGGCTGATCTCCTCGTGACTGGGATGGACTCAGTTATGACCTAGATGGATTTTTGTTACCCAGGAGACAATCAGAGTGTTAATGCCAGATATTCATGTGACTTCTGGATAGAAAATCTGCATAAACTCGTTGTGGATACGTTTTATATAGCCACACTAAAACGCATGCAAGCTCTTCATGTTATCCACCTTTCAATCTGAGCAATAAAAGTTACTTTTGTTCTCCCTTCTTATTTGTTCCCCTTTCAGAGATTTTTTTTTCCCTGAGGCAAATCAAATGCACCTTATTGAACTCATTTAATTTTCATAACTAAATGAATTAAACTCCCAAGTTTAATTGAATATTTTTCGTAACTAAATTAGACAGAAAGTCTCTCTACTCCCAGCAAGGGCTTGCATTAGATCAAAGTCTTGGTCTATTTAGAAGAAAAAATTACATGACACACTAGCTCATCACTTATAAAGAAGAAATGATAATTTATTAATAGAAATGAAAGCTGCAAAATCTCAAATGAAATTATATTTTAAGTAAAAAAAAAAGACGTTTAAAAATACTCAGATAATTTGCAGACATACATTATTTCTGTAGAATAGGTAGGTTCCGTTACATTAGCTAAAATAAATGGATTAAAACGGTGGAAAGGCTAGGGGAGGAGAGAGTGTACAGTATGTGCTTTCCCACAAATCCAACAGTAGATGATAAGGGACAGTTAACTGCAATGAGGGAGTTTCGTTTGTATGGGTACGGAAGTAATTGCCTCCCATCCCTTAACTGGTCATTACAACCCTGAAGGAATTTGTTCCTGGTGGTGCAGCTTAAGGGCACTCTGCTTTCAGAGGTGAGGAGGCATTTTTTGAGGCATGGAGGACGGAGGGCACTCTTGGCAGGCAGGAGGTCTGTTTTCAATGCCAGGGATGGAGCTACAAGCACAACGCATTAAGTTTGCGTAGTCTTTCCCGCTGAAGGTCTCCAGGAGTGTTGCTGCTGTTTGGAGCTCCCCTGACTTGCCTGTCAGTGCACGTGCTCCCACAATGTGGTGGTGGCCATCCTCTGTGGTTGCTTGCCTTTGAATTAAGCTAGTACAACAGTGTGGGGCTTGGCTTGGCCCTTCCCATAGATTCCCTGATGCATTTCCCAGAAAGGGAGCCTGTTTCAAAAGCCACGCATAAAAATGCCTTAGTTACGACATGGCTGCCTGCTCTCAGAGCACAAAAGCTGAATAACCTGAGCCCTGCCTGCAAGAAAAGGGTGTTCTCGTCCTCAGCATCTGAGTCCCCCCCATTAATTGCATATTCCTTCAGTATACCCACAAGCTGGCATCACTGACCCAGTTTCAAACCAAGGTGACCAGAGCTGACTGTTTCCACTGAGCTGTCCTGTCACTTCTGTGCATGTCAGAGAACCAAGAGTGGTTTTTCTTGTTAGCTTTTAGACAAGGGGAAAAAAAAGCCATTAACAATAACAACAAAAACAAGATAGTTCAAAAGAAGCTTGGCTTTTCTGGTTCAGCAGCTTTGGTATAGTATAGTAAAGAAATTCCTGAGGAATCCTTTTCCATCTGGGGAGTTGTTTCAAAAAATACCAGGCTGTTTGCTTTCAGAGCTTATTTTAAAGCATTGGATCTGTGCAGTTTGCAAGGAACTTCAGTGAATTGCTAAATGTTTTAATTAGATTGGATCAAAAGCCTATTGAGCAGGAAAACCTAGCCTGCCTCATCCCGTCATTTTCAAGCCTACTGGAACAAATGCACTGCGAATGTGAGTCAGGGAAAACAATCCCAGCACTGTGCTTCAGGGTTGATTGCAGCAGAGGTGACCTCAACGACATCGTGTCAGTAACCCAAAAGAGCGTAGGAGATGCACAGTTTGCTCAGCCACATAACCTGCGTGGTGGGAAAGGTGGAGCCTGCCTTATAGGGAGGCTGTGGAAAGCATGCAAGGGAGATAGATGGCTGCTTTCACACTCAGCATCCTGCCCTTGACAGAGCAAGAAGAGGTAGGAGGTGAAGTTTGAGTTCTATGTGTTTACTCAAACCCATGCACTAAAAATGCACAACTTTTGCTCTCAGATTTCCCTCCCATTCCTGGCACTTCATCACATACGATGCTTTTCCAGCTTGCCTGGCCTGGTGGACCAACAGGGTCAGAGCTAGGAAAGTGCCTCCATCACTGGCAGGACCACGTACAAAGGCCTGATTAAGAATTGTAGAGGAAATCTCATGGAGGCCAGTCATTATTAGAAATAAGTGAATTCAGTCACTTGGCAGATGTGAGACACTGTGCATTATCCCTTGTGGGAAGGAAGGGGTGTAGCTGACATCTCCAACCTGATTTCACAAAAGTGCTGGCAACCCTTCAAAGGAGGGGTGGATAGGCTGCTGTGCAACGGAGTGTTTGCATCGGTACTCACTTGTTTTCAGCATTAGAAGTGAATGGAAAACTTGCAGAGTGAGGAACAGTCTGAAGTGTAGGATTTAATAACCTGTATCACATCCTGTCTGTCAAGCAGGAGCCTAGATACTTTCATAGCTGAAGATGTTTTCTTCTTTGTGTACATGGACAGGTAGTACTTTAAAGAAGTATCTGTTCAGAAAAGTAGCTTACAGAAGGGATAAAAGGTGCACTTAACTGAGGAAATCTTTGGGTAGGAGGAATTTTCATGCTTTTTATGTCACAAGTCACTACAAGTGAACTGTTTTGTAGTTATTTCATCTACGTGCCCTGCAAGGAAGCAGTGTGGGGACAGAGGAATGGAAGAGAGGATTTCTTTGTGTGGGGACTGAGCTTCATGCTTCAGGTAACCAACAGCAGTAACAACAAGAAAAATCCTCCATAAACTTAAATCTGACTTTAGAGAGCTGCACGGAGTAACAGGTGCCCCATTCCAATCTCCTTCCTGCTTTACAGTACTGGCAGTGTAGTTAGCTGCTCCTGTGGAGGCAGGTCCTATTTACAGCGATACCGGTGTGTTCGGAGTCTGGCACAAACATTTCTACAGTCCACAGGGAGCGAGGAATAAAGATGATAAGCACAGCGCTCCCTCTCCATTAGAAAAAGGCTGGGCATTTGTTGCCAATGATTCATTTGGGCGGCGGGGGGGTGGTTAGTACTGAAAGTGAATTGTTTTTCCTAAATTTAATTACCTTGGTTGTCTGTGCCAATTCTGTTTTCAGTATGGGAACCCCGGTAGGCGCACACAGCTGGACGTGGCCGTGCTTGCAGCCTGCCACCACAGAGCAGGCACAGGAGCTGCATGTGTGTGGGGGGGGGGCGTATGTTGGGTTAATCCAGGAGCCCAGACAGAGCCCGGAGGGGAAGAACGGTTGCTAGACCAAAAAAACAAACAAACAAACAAAAAAAAAAAAAAGAAAAAAGAAAAAACACCACAAACAGATTGTTCCAAGGTCTGCAACAGGTTTTTGTTTCTCTATATGGCTGAAAGATTGCCCCAGATAAAGTGAAGTTGGTTCTGGTGGCTTCTCAGCACTTACCTGTTTGGGTGTTGGTGGTGTTTCTGCGTCTGCAACAGGCAGAGCTACAGGTCTCCTGTCGGTAAAGGCTCAGAGATGGTCAGTCTAAAACATGACCACAGGTCATGGTTATTGCCAGGTCTATGTTATCTGCTGTCTTGCCTGTTCTCAGTGATCATGCAGTGGGGGAGATGTTACTTCAGGTGGAGTCATCTCAGGTGCCTTAGGTGGATGCTGTCAGGAGCTCCTTTCATGTTTGGGGTCATACTTAAATTGAAATACATGTGTTGTGTGGCTGAAATGGCTGCTGATGGTAAGGTGCAGGTCTAGCATCATCTATGTGGGCAGAGGGACCTGTCTGGCCATAATAAGCCCAAGGGCAGACCAAGGAAGCTTCACCTTGCAGCTCTCAAGTGAGCAGAGTGTTTGCTTTTCCTGCAGCCCCAGCCTTACTCAAGCACCATGGAGAATCTGACCTGTAAAATTTAATGTCCTTCTGCAGTATGTTTAAATAAAATATGATATTCCCTCAACCGTATATAGCTTGGTCTCGGGAATTGAGAAAGTATCATAATGCTGTCCCAGTAGAGGTCGAGACAGGACTATTGCAAACATCAGGAACTTAACTGCTGTGAAATTTAAATAGGCAGTACCTTTGATTCTTCTCTCTTCTCTCTATTTACCTTCTTCAGTCATGTCTTGGCAGATAATTTATATAAAGCAGAGACGACACAGATGTTTCAAAGTCTGAGGATGGTTCTTCAGTCTGCATTAAGCGAGGGATCAAATGGGGTGGTTGTGGTGGTCTTCTATATGTAAAATATAGGAATCCTAAACTGATTGTAAAGTCCAGTTGCTAAGATTGTAACAGTATGTCATTTATAAAAAAGGGAATTTTCATTAAAAAATAACATAGTGAACAAGAAATCCTTTAACCCTGATCCCTGTCCTACCCACGCTGTATGCACCAACATGGTGTGTTCCCTTCTCATGTGTTCAGTTCAGGAATTCAGATGCCTGTGTGTGTGTGGAGGGTAGTATTTGTTCCATGTTTCTGTGTGTATCAGTCACTTAGCAAAAACTTCTGCACAAAGTTTCTGCTTTAATTGGCTGTATTTCATAAAATGATTTATAATACAGGACTGTTAACCAGGAAATATTAATGTTTCAGGGGGAAAAACACCATTAAAGTTGCATGAACAGCTGTATGTGATTAAAATTACCTAGAGAATTTGCAGTTAGGTGAAAAACTCTAGCAGGTATTTTGGCAGCTATATATTGAAAACAAAGATATATCAGACTTGCTCCTTTATGGCTGCCTTGGGCATTTAGAGTGGCTTCCAAATCTGGTAGGTGAAGTCGGTAAACTAATAATAGTAATTTTTGGTCTTGTTTTCTGCTGTTAACAAAGTTGAGATGAAGTTGAGTCTGCACCATCTTAATTTAAGGGACTCCTTTAACCCTATAGTATCTCTGTAACCCTATAGTATCTCTCGTTTTCTCTCTTTACTCTGGAAAGTTGGTGGCTACACAAGCAACATGTGTTTCCAGCACAGAAATCACAGGACTTTGTTGGGCCATATTTTCCTCTTAGATTGGATCTGATGTAATGTGCAACACTGCAAAGTGGGCCATGCAAAAATGTATCCCAAAATCACAAAGTCGTTGTTGTTTCCAACTCGCATATATGTGCAGGAATGCTCTTGCATATGAAATACAGTGTTGACTTGTTTTCATGTTGAGCTGGCTAAGTAGTTACAGGTGCTGTTGTTTCCTCTAAGGGAATTTCTTTTGTGTGTTTTACTGACTTCCAAATTATTTGGTTTATCTCATGATAAACAGCTATCAGAGGATGAGAAGGAGCTGCCTAAAGACATGGCAAAACTACCCGTTTATACTGAGCCTAAATCTGTTACAAGAACAAATCTCTCTACATACGGTATATATATTTATTGCATGTATATACAGTGTGTATACATTTTTTTCCAATAAGAAGCCAAAATGCTTTCAGCAGGGAGTTCTGTTGTTGAAAGGCAGCAGTAACTGTCTCTGAGTACATGGCACGCTGTCGTTTTGCTCGGGCGCATGAGGGCAATCAGAAGTTATACTAGTGTTTAAAGTAGTACTTTTATATTAGGTAGGAGGATGCAGAAGAGCCTATTAAAATATAAAGGCAGTGTATCCTATAGGCATTCCAGAACTCACTCTGCAATATTTTCTCATTACAGGCTGCTGCAGAGAGCCTGAGCAGCTTTTCTTCAGCAGCCAGTTTTTCTCCTCTCTCCTGATGCTGCAGGCTTAGCTCATGTGTCACACCTAAACTCTGCCCTATCAGTCACTCATGGCAGCTGGTTGACAGGGCTGTTGCTTTGCTGTGGGTTGAAGCAAAAGATGGGAGAGAACATGCCCAAACAGTTGACTGGCAGGGACGGTACCAGGTGAACATGAGGAAACAAGCTGCCTGCTCCTCGCAGTACAGTCAGGACAGTGCTTCGGGTTGTCATGGCTCTTTTGTTCTTCAGAGGTATCTAGCTTCAGCTCCAGGAGCAGAAAGATGGAAGCAATTTTTTTATTATTTTTTATTTTTTATTTTTTAAAAAAAGAGTTCTGATTTACCTTATGTACCTTACATTGTTGCTCACCATGGCATTTTCACACACCTGCCATCCCATTTAGTCCTGGGTGCTGGTTCTGTTCCAGACAGGAAAGTGACTTCATGCTAATATCCACCAGGGCATTGCAGTAAACAGTGTGCTGTTGCGTGATTTGTCTTGCCTGGCTTCTGTTTTACAGAGATGTATGTTTGGGGATTTGCTCACTTTCCACTGAAATGGGTAACCCCTGAGTTTGTATTGCAGTTTGTTTATTTTTTTATATCTTATCTGTCTCTCTATATATGTGTAAATTAAAGATATCCTGGAGTTGTATTGTGTCCCCTTCAGTCTTCATATACTGCATCCAGTGTTGTTTCTTTGTTGTTTGAAGAAAGTTCTGAAAATGAATATTAAGGGAGGTAAAGTTTTCCTATACTCAGTCTTATTCTTTACGCTGGTTCATTAGAAAACAAATCCCAGTGTTAAGGTTGCTCCCATGTTTTGCTTTTGGATGTCTATTTTGATTTTGTATATGTCACTAACTGAAATTGTGGCAAAGATTCAGAGGGCATGTTTAAAATACTTGTGTGCATCTCAATGTATTATCCTTGGAATAAAATTCTGTATCAGTGGAATACCGTAGTATTTGATTAAATTATGATGTCTTAGATTCTAAAACTCTGTCTTGTTCAAGATTGAATTACCATAGGTTAATATATTGCCTGATATTAGCTGAGCCACAGACTCTGTCCATGTGAGCTCTCAATTGTATTCTCTGCAAATAATCCCATTTGTAAATAGAGGCTATTTACTAGCTAGGTGCTACAGCACCTCAGTAATAGGAGTACATGGCTGATTAGTGTTGTTTTTTTTTTTTTTCTGTGTGCTTAAAAGGAGCAATGAAGAAAGATGTGCACTTTGTGTGTTGGCTTTATTTTCATCTGGTTTCTTACATTTCTATTTTATTAAGTTAAATCAGGCATCCAAGAATTTGCGTGGCTTTGAGAGGAAGTGGAGTCTTACAGTAAAGTGTGGTGGTATGTTAGTATAGCTGCTCTCACACTCCTCCCCTCAGAGGAAGAAGGGGAGAAAATATGATGGAAAGGGCTCAAGGCTTGAGATAAGGACAAGGGAGATCACTCAACAATTATTGTTACAGGAAAAACAGACTCAGTGTAGGGAAATTAATATAACGTATTACCTATCACTGGCAGAATAGAGCAGTGAGTACTAAGAGCAAAACTAATGACACCTTCCCCATGCATTCACCCTCTTCTAGCTACTTTCACCAAATGGCACGAGGGAACGGGCAATGGGGGCTGCGGTCAGTCCCTGAAGCTTCGACTCCACCACTCCTTCATGGTCCCTCCCTGCCCCTGCTCCACATGGGGTCCCTCCCACGGGATGCCGTCCTTCCTGAACTGATCCCACATGGGCTGCCCACAGGCAGCAGCTCTTCAAGCACTGCTCCCACACGGCTCCGTACCATGGGGTCCATCCCCCAGGAGCAAACTGCTCCAGCACGGGTCCCCCATGGGCAGCAGCTCCCCCCAGACCCCCTGCTCCTGCGTGGGCTCCTCTCCACGGTCTGCAGCTCCAGCCCGGGGCCTGCTCCTGCGGGGGCTCTCCATGGGCCGCAGCCTCCTCCAGGCCACATCCACCTGCTCCACCGGGGGCTCCTCCATGGGCTGCAGCGTGGAGATCTGCTCCGTGTGGGACCCATGGGCTGCAGGGGGACAGCCTGCTCCACCAGGGGCCTCTGCACAGGCCGCAGGGGAACTGCTGCTGCCTGCCTGGAGCTCCTCCTGCCCTCCTGCTGCACTGAACTGTACAGCAGTTGCTTTATTTTTCCCCTTTTCTAAACCTGTTCTCCCAGAGGCCCAACGGGGTCACTCCCTGTCTCAGTTCTGGCCAGCAGCAGGTCCCTTTTGGAGCTGACTGGAGCCGGCTCTGATCTGACATGGGGCAGCTGCTGGGCTCTGCTCACAGAGGCCACTCCTGCAGACCCCTGCTACCAAAACCTTGCCACATAAACCCAATACAATGATATGCTCAAAATCTCCCTTTACTTCTAAATGCAGTGCATTTTTCTGTCCTTACTTTTCACAGGAAGTTAAGGTTTAACGGTTAAGGAATATGTGAATTGATCCAGGTGACTTACTGGTGAATGGAAGCAGAGAATTGGCTGATTTTGTTAAACCAAATTTTCCAAACTTCATTTCTTAACACGTTGCTATTCCATCATTTGTTCTGTTTAACCAGGTGGCCTTTCCATCCAATGCAGCACTACTAATGCAAGCGCTGCCTTAACTCATCATAACTCCTCCTCCCTTGGGATGTCTTCTATCTTAAGTGAGCATGGCAGCAATTTCAGAAGTTTTTTGTTTGTTTGTTTGTTTTTCCAGTCCTGTTTAAACTGTACATTTTAAATGAAGCACAGATGTGATGCAGAACAGGAAAATTTGTTCCTGACGTTATTTTAACTAGGGGATGACTTGTATGCCTCTTCATATGTTTGGAAAAAGTCCCTGAAGGAAGGGGAGTGACAGGCTCTTAGGGAAGAGGCTAAAAGACTCTTGTTATTTTATTTGTAAGATTGCAGTGCTTGTTAATTTTTATCTTGTTGCTGTAAATAGTGCCTTAGCGTTTCAAACCACTGGCCTGGGGAACTCCCCTATGTTGTGTGCTTTGAGAGTGTTGAATAAAGTCCCTGACGATTACCATTGCCCAGCAGGTCAGACATCTTTATCAGTTGGAAACTCGAGTGCTTTCCCAATTTTAAAATTTAAATTTTTTTAAGTTGGAAGCAGCTTTCACTTTGTGAACCTTTGGGTTGCTTCCATGAGAGTAATTATTTATGCAGTTTTGTTTCCTTGAGCATGTTCAGGTGTACAGGTGTGATTCAAAAAAAAAAAATAAATAAAATAACAGTTCTAAAATAATTCATTACCTTCACCAGCACAGTTATCATAATGATTAACGTTCCAAAGATGATAGGCAACCAAAAACTTTGATTGCTGTTTTTATTTAGGAAAACCTTATAATGTTTCTTGCTGCCTACACTGGTGCTAGTTAAATTTTCAATAGAGGAATGACTTCCTAATGGAAAACAACACTTTATTCTAAATGACCTTTTTTCTTAGAGAGTCTTTAGCTCTTTGCTTGTGTGCTGGTAGCCCTTGGATAAGAGTAATTCCAGCCTGTTCAAAATTCCGTGCATAAAACCAGCATACCTAATAGTCTTGTGGATGATGAGTATTTTTTTCCTCTTGTTTCTTGCAGCGTTGGGACACACTGCTGTGGCACGCTGGCTACTGACCACCTTGCTTTGAAGCACTTGCAAGCAGCCCATCCATAAGTCACACTCAGTTTAGCAAATGCAGCACAGGGGAAGCAGCTTTTCACTTCATGCTCACCCAACATGTGATTTATTTCTTTCATTTTCCAATGGAATTGATCAGATGGAGCAGTGGCAGGGAAAAAAAAAAAAAAAAAAAGAACAAGCAATGCATTGTAGCGGAACCCAAAATACTGTTGAGTGAATAGCATTGAGTAAAGAACATCTATATCCAAGCAATTGGCTTGGGGCCTCTAGTGTTTGAAGTACTTACTCACAATGTGTCAAGTCTTTTCTCAAAGGTAGTTCCACACGATGGTGGTGTTAATTGCTTTTCCCAGAAAAAGTAAAGGTGTTATTTCCTATGCTCCAAAATAGTTTCCATTCCTTTTTGATAATATGATCCTAAACCCTTGGTCTAAAGCTCTCTGGAATATTTTGAGTTCAAAATGTAAATCACCAGTTAAGCTGGGCAATTTGGGGGGAAGATACACAGTTTACTGAGTTCAATTAAAGACAGAACATAAAGAGATTCATGACTGTTAATGATATCTTATGAAGCCAAGCAGCAAGATAGCACAATGGTAAATGTAATTCACCATACCCATATGTCAGGTAGTGAAAGAAATTGCTTGGATATTTTGATGACCTCTTGTTAAGATTTCTGCCAAGGGGTTTTAGTTAAATATCAATGTGAAATGCTTTCTGTAAACATCTGTCAGGCTTCATTAAGAAAGGCTTGCATTTATTAGAAGCGTGCTATTATATAAAGACTGGTTCCTCCCACCTGATTTGTATAATGTTGTGTGTTTGCTGAGCACTCAGCAAAGAGAGGTTGCAGAAGTACAGAGAAGAGCAGCAAGAAAGCTCTGAACACTGCTGAATATTCTCCTGAGAGAACAGATTAGGCTCTAGTATTCATAGCACTTGAATCAGAAATCACGGGGTAAAGTGTTTTACTGGGGGAGAGGGATAGTGCCAATAAACATCATCCCTGTACTCATAAGGCAAAATAAAGGGAAAAGCAAGAAAATCAAAAGTCATGATGCATAAGAAGGTCTTTAATGCACCGTGTAATTAACCCATGTAACACACTGCACAAGATAGTGATGATACATATTTTCCCAGGACAAAAATAAAGATTAGATCTTTGATGGGGGAATAAAATACAAGCCTAAATGTAGCTACAGTGAAACTGCGTGGAGTGACATGCTGTAGTCTGGAAGAAATCTGTTTACAGGAGTTCTTTTTTGCATGAGCAGAAATTCAGCATTACTTTTTCATATTGTCCACATCTTAGAATTTCCTTTTTGAGCTGCCTCTTTGTAAAGCACTTTGCAGAAAAAAGGGCTAGGCTACCTTGACTTCAACCCAACCAGATGCATCCTGGAAGTACCCATATCTTCTAGTTAAGCCAGACCTAATTAAGAAATCTCTAAATCAGAGCAATCCTTTTCCCACACAACCACTGCACAATCATTTAGATGTTTGCTGGGACACAATAGTACCATCAAAAATTATGCTTTCAAGTTACTCAGTGCATGCAGATGATGGAGGAAAGAGCTAATGAGGATGCCTTTTGGCATGTTCTGCTTTCAGCTATTCTATGAAGCTGTATTTAAATGACCTAAAGGTAGGTCACCCATAAATTGCTTGTATAATAGCTATTCATGCTGGCTAAGACAGCTGTGGTTGGTCAAAGGGCTCTCTGTAGTTATAGTTCGCGTGTGTTGAAAGCAATCTACTGAAGGGTTAATTAAAAAAAAAGAGGCCTCAGAAGCAAAGAAATGATAGCAGTTTATGGAGTTATTTGTTATGTCAATGCAATAGAGAAATGTGCCACCCCGCAATGGAAAGCTAATTATTTTCCTGCCATGGCAGCTTGCTAACCTGATACATTGCTAATGAACAGATTAGACAGAGGTTTGGCAGCCACTAACACGAGCGAGTGATTGTTTTTAAGACCAGTTCACTGATGCTGAAGTCCAAGCAGGTAATGATTATGATAACTTCCTGAGACAATTCGGCAACTGTTTTTCAGCGTATCATTCTCTCTTTCCCCATAAGTTTTATATCTAATTATCCATATACATGCCTAAGCACTCATACATACAGCCGGAATACGTCAGAAGATCTCATTACCTAGTTTGTAGCCTAAGCATTCAATCCACAGGCTGAGTTTTCAGTGTGCTTACATAAGGTATGTTCCCCTTCTGGTGTGGCTGTTACGTTCTGTTGTGATCAGGTAAGCTGCTAAAACACACAAGACCACTAACATCCAAGCACTGGGGGAATCAGGGTCTGTGTGCCGCCAAACGCTGCCTGCCTTGCTGGCAAGCATGCCTTCCTAGAGTGAACCACTTGTGTGCCTGTGGTGCTGAAAAATAACTCGTCTTGATTTTCTTGCTGGCAGCTCATTCAGCAGAGGACTTTTATCCGTTGCGCAGTTTTCATTACGGGAAGGCGAAGCATTTGTCAGTATGAGAGGACTTCTTAATTTCACATCAGTGGAGGGTTTACTCTTTAGTCTTTTTAGAGAAGTTCATTCTGACAGCTGATTATTTCCAGGGAAGAGGACTGGAGAGTCACGTCAATTATCCTGAAATGTATGTGCTTGTATTAGTGCATATCTCTACCTGATTCGGTTTTGGCTCTGAGGTCTGCTGTGGTGTCTGCTCCTTCACAGGGCTGTGGTGCTCTCCCTCTTTCAGTGCTGCTGTCTGTGCAGTCCCCTGGCTAAAACCATACACCAGCAGTAACTTCCATAAAAACCTCCATGATGTCAGCCAAGTGGAGGAACAATCTGGAACCTTCTGCTGTCCTTGAAGCAAGTTTCAAGGTACTGAGGAGGAGAATGAATCTGCACTCTGATTTTAGAGACTGCTGCCAGAGATGAATATTCTGGATGGGTGGCTGAAAGAAAGTGAGAATCACCCTTGACACAAGTCGTGTTAATGTTAGTGAGATACATGGATTACAAAATCCAGACCATGCAAAATGTATAGATTCAGATGACATAAAAACTGCACATATTTATCATATTTACCCCAAGCTGTGATTAGCTCCAAAGGTTCTTCTTTCCCTCTGAGGTCCATCTGGCAGATTTCCAGTGTGTATACACATACATACTATATGCTACAGGAGCTCATCAGACACCATGCTTAGTGAAAAGCATTTCCAGCTTGAAGCTCCCTCTTGAAACACTTCCTGCAGGGGGCAAGGCCATCATCCCCTTAATTCACCTCCAAGAAATGCAGAGCCATTAAGGTGGGTTGTGTGCTGGAGCAGCAGTTGCGCGTTCCCCACAGGCTTTCTTGAGACAAGATGGTTGGCAGCTGACTCTAATAGACTAACTCTTCCACCTGGACTATATTGAAATGAATACAGGGGCAAAATAGCTGCTCCTGTGGGTGCATGGACCATCACGCCCTTGTTTTGCAGAGATAGCCCCAGGAGTACTGTACCAAGAGCTACAAAGCTACTGTTGCTATAGAGCATTAGAGCAGAAGAGTTTGCCTTGTTATTACAGTCCCTGAGATGAGAGAGAGCATTTCGTCTGGCTGCCTGAAAATGTGGGCTTAGCTTATATACTGGGTTTGCCTGGGATGTTAACTTTCCCTGCAGCAGCCCATACAGTGCTGCACTCTGCACTTGTAGCTAGAACAGCAGTGGTATCACACCAGTGCTGTGTCTGCTGCTGAGAAGTGCTGGCACAGCATCAGGACTCTCTCTGACCCTCCTAGGGGGTGGGCAAAAAAGTGAGAAAGAAACATCAGCAGGGCAGCTGACCTAAACCAACCAAAGGGATATTCCATACCATATGATGTCACACTCAGCAATAAAAGGTGGAAAAAGGAAGAAGAGGGGAGGGGTGGGCTCTCGTTGCGAAAATGTCTGTCCTCCTCCCGAACACCGGCTACGTGCATTGAGGCCCTGCTTCAAGGACGTGGTCAAGCATCGCTCATTTGTGGGAAGCATAGAGTAATTTCTTTCCTCTGCACTTCCACATAGCCTTTACTTGTTTTGTTTTGTTATTCCCTTTCCCCCTCCCTTTCCCTTTCCCTTTTTTCCCTTTAGTTGAATTGTTTAATTAATAATAATATTTCCTTAATAATATTTTTTCTCTTTAATTAAATCATCCTTATCTCAACCCGTGAGTTGTTCTTTCCTTTACTTCTTCCCCTCCTCATCTGAGGAGAGGGAGTGAGAGACCGGTTGTGGTGTTAGACTGCCTAGCACAGTAAAACCACCACAGCTTACGTTGCAATTCATTTGTTAGGAGAGTTGAAATCTACAGCATTTACCTTCTTTTTGTTCCCGTTTCCTCTATTTAGTAAGTGAAAACAGGTCTGGATTTAATCATGAAATTGCTACAGGCTGTGGTGCATCACCCGTAATTCATCCATGACTATACCTGATGTACCTGAGTTGGAGGTGCATCTTCAGCTGCTTGGTGTTGGGGAGTAGAATTATAGAATCATGGAATCATCCAGGTTGGAAAAGACCTTCAAGATCATTAAGTCCAACCCTCAACTTGACCTACTGAGTCGCTATGGACAGGAGGTTCAACTCTGCCCTACTGGGCAGCCCCATAAAAAGGCAGATTCCCACCTCTTGTCTCTAGACATCAGAGTTAAAGAAATTTTAAGGTCAAATCTCTTCTTACCATGTACTGGATTGTCTGTAAATTCAGAAGGACTTTGAGTGGCTGTGGCACAGGTGGGACCCGCATGTGCCACAGCTGTGCACAGATTCAGACAGACTAGCAGTAGGGAAGCTTTTCTGTGAACATGCTTTCCAGGTAGTTTAGCATCAAGAAAGAACTTTGTAAATGTTTTAATCCTGTGAATTCTGTTTCTGTGTAGTGTGATGTGACTGACTTCACGGTCCTGATGCTGTGAAGTCTGTTGTAATGTTAAGTGTCTTCCGGCAAGTAAGAATGGATGGATACTGCTGCTAAGAGAAGAACAGTGCATTAATGAGATCATGGAAGTCGTGTGAAATGGGTAAAACAGAGAGTTTAAATACTTGGGTCGAGTCATTTCATACGTTCTTATAATCCCACTTCTTTTAATGGAGTGACTTCTGATTTACCCCTATGTAAATCACAAGATGATTTGATCTGTTATCTTCTTTTTCTCTCCCTGCTTGTTTGCTTGCTTTATAATTAAAAATCTGTGCTCATTAGCAGCAATCCAATTGAACAGCCGTTAAAAACACTTTCAGCCAGGGGGCTGATAAGAGAAGTTAGATACAGATACTGTTGTGATACTGTTGAGATTTGCTGTTCTTTACATGATGGGTGGTGTCCACACGTGAGTGCGTGTTGTGTGGAGCAGAAGACATAAATCTTCCTTACCAATGCCCTGGCCCTAAGTTTGGCATAGGTCACTTCAATCACTTTTGAAGATCTCAGCCAAAAAAAAGAACTGTATTTCAAAGTCAGAGCTTGCTATGAGTTGAAATTAGCTGTTTAGTTTTTTACTTTGATTTATTTTAATATGTGTGTTTTGTTAAGGACTAGTTTTTGATGCCCCATGTCCCTTGTGGATGTAGCTTATGTGGATATGTCTCAAATAACAAGATGTATCTGTTAATGCAGGAATGTCCAGTGAATGGCCAAGTGGAGCTGCACGTTTATGTTGGGATGGGTAATATATTTGTAGGCTGTGCGTTTACAGAGCTTCTTGATGACTTTAATTTCTGGCTTCCGGAGAATGCCAGGCCACTGGGATGCAGGAAAAGGTGCTACCAGTCGCTGCAGCTCACTGAGCCAGCCCTAATCTCTACAGGAAGGATGGGACTCTTGAGGAGTTGCTGTTATCTTCTAACTATGAACTTCTTTTGGGATTGCTTGTCTTTGGGGTTGCAGTATGTGCTTAGTTCATAGCAGGTCGTGCTTAGAACTGTGAGTTCTAATCCTTCCTGGTTTTATTGGCTAAGAAAAGAATTACAAGACATGGAAACGCCTGGAAAATAGAAGAGTAGCCTCCTGTGAAAGTATTTCTTCATCAGGGTGGGTCTGAACATTGAGGTACACATTGAGGAAGGAAAACTAGACTTGGTGCAGAAAGGAAAGAAAGTTTCCCTTGATTTCAGGGAGACCATGCGGCCTTTGTAAATCTAAAACAATGAATTTATTTTCAAACAGAAGATTGTTTGATTATATTTGCCTTTATAATTCAAGATAAAATAATATGATTTAAATGGGTGTCATGCCTCCCATTTAGGGAAGGTGAAATGATGACATTTGCATTTTGTGCTGTCGCAAAGCCTTGTCTTCCCCAAAATTGTTTTACTGTGACAAACCAGCCTCGGTGATAATTAAAGAGAGAATTGCTTAGCATAAATGCATATATATGTGCTTTCAACATTTTCATAGAAAGACAGCTGAGTAGTTCCCAGCAGTGAACTCTCGGAGCTGTTTTCCATAGAGAAGATTTAAGAAATCCTGAATAATACCCAAAGTTCAGTGTTCCAGCCCTTAGGAGATGCACCCACAAGAACACCGTCAGTACGGATGGGTTCCCATGGATTGTTTGGGAGTTTCATAACATGACACAGATTTTTTCAGTCAACCTCCATTTCTGAGGTATTTTTCCTAGGAAGGTCAATGATCTGTCTGAGCCTAATTATCCCATCTGGCTAGTGCGCTTAAGGCACACAAGTTTCCTGCGGTTCATGTGCACGAAGAAATGATGTAGTTAGCATGTTATTTATTTAGCTCTGACTCCTCAGCTGAACTGAAAGGTATCTGCTGACAGCTGCATTGCACAGGTAGCCTTGGCTATGGCTCTGGAAAAGGACACAAGTTTGCACCTCCAGCTTTATGGGGGGAGGGCTTCCTCTGCTGCTCTGCTGTTGTGACTCTCATTTTCATCATGGCTTTTTAACTCATTTTTTGGTGGTTTCAGAGGGCAAGCTGTGAGTTGATTTGGATCTTTTTTTTTTTTTTTTCAAATTTCCAGAAGTTTCTTCTATTCTAGTAGCAATGAAATACTAGGTGGGGTTTTCAGAAAGACCTTCAGATCTTCAAGCTGCAGCATTGTGCAGCTAGCCTTGTCTATTTCAAGTCTTTATACGAACCTGCACAAGCTCAGTCTCCAAGGCAGTCCATCCTCACAGTGCCTCTGTAATGTATAGAGCTGGTGCTGGAGAAGAACACCGCTAGACGAGGTGCCATGTCCATGGTCACACACACATACAGGATGTGGATGAAAAGGGAAACGATCATATTAGCTTTCAGGATACTTTGTTAGCCTGCAGACTGCTGAAACCCTCCATTCTTTCCTAGGGCATCCGTTCAGAATGCCTGCCAAAATTAATATGGATTACAGGCAGGCAGTATATTTAAAGTTCCACCAAGTCTATGTGCAGAACTGAAATCTTCAGAGACATCGTTATTAATGAAGCTGCTCAGTCATATGCAACAATATAGACATATATTTTAAGACATCCATTTCCATGCTGTGTAATCCTATTTCAGCTCTGAAAAGCACGGAATATAATTCTTGCTGTAAAATATTTTAGATAAACCTATGGATTCAGTCAAAGCCACATGTCCTTTATCTGCTGCTAAGCTCTTTCATGAGTGGCTCTTGACAAAACAGTGCTATGTAAAAGGTGACAGTCAAACTGATAAAAATCCAATTTTCTTTGTTTAACCAGAAACAGGTGTTCAGTCTTTGTGTTTTCTCTGAGAGCTTTGAGACTGCTGGCAGGATTGAGATAGGTCTGTAGGTAACAGGGTTGTAGCTTGAGTTCCATCACTGGCTATTTTCCCACTGGTATGAACTGTATCTATTAGCAAAGGAACAGAAGACAAGTGTGCTAAACAGTGATAAAGATTATATGTGCTAGAACTATAAAAGAAAACAAAATATTATTGTATCCCACACGTGCTGATATGTAGAGTTTACAAGATACTGCAATAGGGGAGAGGAAACTCAAAGGAAAAGCTTGCTTTTTTTTTTTTTTTTCTTTTCCCCACCTCTCTCTAGAATAATTTCCTAAGAGTAAAACAGCAGTTTCAGAGAGCCAGAGAGTGCTAGCCCTTGTCATGTCTGTGTCTGTAAACACAGGCATGTGCATGTAGAGATTGTAAGCCCATCTCTTCTGACACTGGAATGAAAACCAGGGTGCTCTTCTAATATAATCATCAAAATGTGAAATTTGTCAACAAAAAGCTTCTTATCCCTTTGTTTGGAAGATGACTCAGGAAAAAAAATGGGATGCCTTAGTTACATGGAATAAAGTGATGTTGTTTCCTTTCCCCATAAATTTCATTTGGCACATTGATCCAGTAGATTGGAGCAATTGTAACTCCAGACATTTCTAGTTCATCTCTGCTGATCTTTTATTCTACCAACATGTAAGTCAAAATCATGATTAAGTGATTTAGGGAAAAGAGATGGAAGGTATGAGAATGAGGAAAAAAATGAGAGGAATGAAGAGGAAGAAAGGGCAGAGAAGGAGTCAAGAAAAATGGGAGAGGGAGAACCAGGCTCTACCACGCTGAAGAAAACGTTGTGACCTGTAGTGAGGTAGGCAAGAGGCATTCTTACCTTAGTCTGATGTATTTTCTTGTTATCTACATGTGGGGGTGGAGAGTATACCCAGCCACAGTGTCACTTCGGAATGTCTGCAAGTCAAACACTAGGGAGTGTGAGGCATGGAAAGCAGAGCAGTGGTAGCCACATGTTGTGCAGAGCCCCTGTGCCTTCTTGGCTGGCTATAACCCTGCAGAGCAAACTGCCTGGTAGCTGCTTTGCTGTCTTCCCTGAATTACTCCCGTGAGCACCATATCCAGTTCATTGTTTTCGTCATCATCAACAAAGTCATCCATCAGCATCTTAAAACTTTCTTCCTTGGATAGGAGTTAAGCTGCCATTTTATTGACGAGCTTATTGAGATTGTATTTGCGTCTGACAGTGGCTTCCATCACAGCACGGTTCTGTTGCTTTGGCAAGAGAATTTTATCTAAAAAGTAGGAAACAGAGTGGGGGCTTGGCACAGCTAAATGTTTATTTTATTTTATTTTATTTAAAGGAAGTGGATGGTAGAAATCTGTAATCAGTAGGGGCACTGGAGTATTCCAGAACTAGAGCTATTATCTGAAAATTCATTTATATATATATATTTAATTAGTTATTGCCTTTAGTCATCATAGATTTTTCATGAAGTTGGAACTAATTGTGAGCAGCAGAGGAATTTAAAGAACTTAGAAGTGAAATTAATCAATCTTAAGTTGTTTTTCCTGGGTACACAGACATGATGTTTTTCATTGTTGGCATAAGGTGTCAATTCTAAAGCTTGTGAAAACTCCATTTTGTCTTTTGCAAGTACAAAAGCCACGTGGAAATTGTTCTCTTTCAAGAGAGTGGAGGAAGGAGAAAGGGAAGCTGCCAGATGCAGTCCTACATGTCAAGTAAAATATCCTCTATCATAGTGAAATTCAATGATGTACTTTATGCACTTGCAGGCTTTTGGTGTCTAGGACAGGCATCCTGAACGTGACAAACCCAGGGAATGATAACCTGAGGCCATCTCATCCAGTAGGAGTCAATGACATCCCTGTGCTCTGTAGTTTGAGGGAAGACTGAAATGTGTAATTCTGTTTGCCACTATCAAAGCTGGCGTCAGCTGGAAAAAATAAAAATAAAAAAAAATAATGTGAGGTTTGGGGAATGGTTTGCTTTTTCTTTCCCTTCCATTTTAAGGAATCATTGCTGTCTTCAAAGAGAAGTGCTGAAATAATCATTTCTGATCTGTCAGGTGCCACCTGTAGGTAATATGAAGTTTTGGCCATGGTAATGGACTCATTGTTTGGATAGAAGAACTCTCTCCTAGCTGTGTTTGCATGATTTTACGTTTGCTTATCTACTTCAAGAAGGATTTGCAGCAAAGATTTCTTGACCAGATCAGGCAATGATTCATGACTTGTCAGTGCCTCCTTCGTCAACACACGTGGTCAAAAAAGTTCCTTGCTAAAGGAAAGGCTTCCAGTTTGGAAGGCTTTCACTATGTTTGTGATTATATTGTTTGGTTTTCAATAGTACTAAATACGCTGAGTCCAGAAACTAGGACTAGATTAGGTCACAACAACTACGTGAGTGAAGAACAAAAAGTAAAACCCTGCTTTAACAAGTTTACAGTCAAAATACATATTTGCCATAAGGAGCGTGTTGCTATTTTTGAGAATAAAATTCTCAGTTCCACAGTCCCCAAATCATTAATCCCTAAAATATCAGTTGCATATCTTGTAGACAAAGTGGTTTTCTCACCCTGACATGTTACCTTTTATTGCCACAAAACAAAAGGAATTTGGCTACTTCTGGCAAATGTTTATTAAGATGGAAGGAAAATATCTGATTGTTATTTGTGAATGGGACAATTCAGAAAAGTATATTAGTAATCCTGCACCAACATAAAGCTTAAAAGTACTGCAAAAATAGAGAATACCATCAATCGTTAATCTGGAAGCGTGGCCAGTAAGTGAAGCAAGGAATCTTCAGGACACCTTTAAACGTAATTATTATTCATTAAAATGCTTACTTCAGCTTAATAAGTTTGCTTATTTGACCTTTACTTGACTTTCTTTAATTGCTTTCGTTAAAGCAATAAAGAAGTTGTAGATGTTTAAGTAAATCAGGAACTTTCCACTGCTTTGTCCAATCTATTTAATAAGGATGTGTGTACTCAGGCATGATTAGTGACATCTATATTGCCTGTCTGGTTTATTTGGAGGGAAAAAGAATAGAGGAAAAAAAATGCGTAAGAGCTATTGTTAGATGAGGATTTACATCCAAATAAAGGTGAACTATCTCTCAGGTTGTTTCCTCTTTTTATATAACTTTAATTGCCAACCTTCTGGCTCCCTGGCTTGGACTGTAGCCAGGTTAGATTTGGGTCATTGCCTATGTATAGTGTTTTCAAAATAGACAGAGCAGGTGCTAAGTTGTGTGTACAATTATAAGTGGTTACTGTGGGCTTCTGCTATGTGAAATGAGGAAGTACTGGAGAATTCAGATTGCCACTGTCATAATCTTACAGATTTTCTGCAGCACAGCTGTAAGGAAGGATTTCCTTAATATATATATGGACATGCAGATAGAATAAAAAAGCCTAGAGTTATCAAGTCTGATTTAGTTGTGTTTCACAGTCTGTGGGAACGCAGTCCTAACACACTGAAATTAGGATGAACTGTTTTCTAAAGTTAATCTCCAGAGAAAGAGGAAAGAAAAGGAAAAAAAGAAGAAAACCCCAAGACAGCAGAACAGCACTGAAGCAGGATCCTGATCTAGGACATGGTCTTCTGTTGCTACCCAAAATAAGCAACAGCAGTTGCTTTTCACCATAGAGAAACAATGAAATGACTTATGTCATTGTATATAGTACACCCACTTTACAGAAAAGACAAAGTTGTGTTATTTTGTGTTTATTGGTGATGTGGATGGCTCTGAAGGGCTTAATGAAGAAGTCCCTGCTCCCTTTGAGCAAGGCTTCAGGTTCCCTGTGTTGCTGCCCATTCTTCTCCAAGATGCTCAAGCCTCTTAGTTTCTTATCTTTGCCCTGCAGTTTCTGCACTTTTCAAGCTCCTGCTCGCACACATTGATGCCGTGGATTGGCAGGGCAGGACCCCCCTTCCCTTCAGCCCTTCACATGTGGATTGCTGCTCCCTCTTCTGCCTTTCAGGTGTCCTGGCTAGCAAAATAGGGTGAACCTCAGTCTCTGCAGCTCATGTAGCTTGAAAGAACTGACAGTGGAGAAGCAACACCCAAGAGAAATATAAATGGACTGTAGAGAGTATTTGTATATGTGGCTGGAGCTGAAGGCATGAAGAGAAACCACGCACCGGAGAGCTGGGGGAGGAAAGAAAGTAGCAGTGTAAGGACATTGGGGTACAGAAAGATGAGCGATGCCCACAGTGAGCACTTGTCAAGGAAAGCTTGGTCACCGAGATGCTCCCATGGGACTATGCATAAGCTGTAGATAAGCATTGGGATATTTAATTTTAAAACAAGCTGCCAAATGTTTTGAAGCTTCCCTACCAACTGCTCCCTATTGTCCCCTCATGAGCCGAACCCGAAGAGCACACTCAGTACCTAACGTTTTCCTGGCTCGATCCCTTGTGCTGTTGAATTGATAAAAAGCAGGCTGCCCCTGAAAATGAGCATGGCAGGATTTCAGGGAGGAAAGCCAGCCTCACCCACGGTGCCCATTTGCCAGGTGCAGGAAGTAGGTGATCTGCTGCCGTGCTGGGGCTGAGCCAGCCTGGCTGGCCGTGCTCGGCAAGACGCGGCTGCAGCGCCGAGAAGCCTCATGCACTTGGGGAAGTGTATCATCTATAAAACACCTTGTTATTTAAAGAATATATGTTAGCATGTTACAGGGTGACAGTCAGTTGTGGCATCAAGCCAGCTGGTACATCAGTCAGTGGAAGCTTTGCAACATCAGGTGGAAGTCCAACAGGACCAAAGTGACAGTGGGATCACAGAATCATTTAGGCTGGAAAAGACCTTCAAGATCATCAAGTCCAACCATCAACCATGAACTGCTGAGACACTTAAAGCCCAAATTGCTGCTCTGCAAGCATGCACGTGCACCTGAAGTAAATGCCTTTCCATTGCTCCCCTTAGATGCCTGTTATTCCTTTCTTACCAGTACAGTGCTACCAAAGGACACGTACTAAGTAGAAAACTTCCTTACTATTCCTGTCCTCCAAAAGCTCAACAACTGTTTGAGCAGAGGACTTCATTTCTCATGTCTGCCGGCTTCTCTGTTCACATTTGGCATCCTTTGTAATATCTTGGCAATATTTTCTCCACTTGTAGCCTATTAAGGCTAGGAGAATTGGCATGCCAGGTTTGTCTGTCATTTTCTCTGCAAATGGAAGTCATCTTTGGATTACTGATAATTAGAGGATTTGTTGATTCATTTGTCTGTACTGCAAAGCTAATGGCTATTTGAAAAGGAAATAAAGTGGCCTCTGAGTGAAGCTGAATAGGAGGGAGTTACCACGGCAGGAACTATGCCCCCAGCAGTAGGTTTAGGATTTCACATCTTTCTTTGCTGCATGTTTAATATAATTTAAAATAAATGGGAAAATTGAATGGAGGGGGACAAAGGGGAAAATGGAATGGAAAAGTGGATGTCATTAAAGTGAAAAATCCTCTGTTAAAAAGTGTGCAGTCTTTGATGTCTTGGTGTTTAGATCACATAGCATTAAAAATAGGATTAAAAACATGTTCATTTTATACATCATATCTCAACCATTCCCAACACTTTCAAGTTAAAGTCAGTTAAGGAACTTTAATTATAATGACCCAATTATTTTTAAGACTTGGTAGTAAACATATTGTGTCAACATTTTAAGGGTTTCAATTAATGATTTCAAATTTAAAACTTGATAAAAGCTACTGTAAGAAATAAGTATGCAGTATGAAACTCCATTGGCCAGACATACTTTAATTATACTTTATTGTTACATCAGGAAGCATTAATTAAAATTGGAAGCCTGTGAGTAATTATTTCTTTCTTTGCAGCTGTCTTTGAGTGGCATTACTATGTTCAAATCCTGTGCGAAGGTAATGGTTATGGTGATTTGAATGTCAGTAAATAGATTTTAGAGCTGAGGAAACACAAACTGGTGTTTCCCTACATGGCATGTACAGTTGCACTATTTATTTTTTTAATTTAATTATTAAATTGCTTCTTTATCTCCCTTAAAAGGAGATGAGGGAATTAAACTGTACACTTTATAATTAGCATAAGATGACTCTTATAAGAAGACGACTCTTCTTTGTCTTCTGGGCATGATAGTGATTCTGGGTAGGTGGTGTTAAGATATCATCTCTTCTGTATTATTTGCCCATGAGTCCATACCCAGCTGTAATAGTGCTCTGGACCAGTTCATTGCTTTTCTTGAGTTAGAAGAGCAAGCTGCTCCACTGGTTGCAGGGAACAGACCCCACTCTTGCTTGACAGCTCAAGAAAATCCTGAACCTATCAGACCCATAAGGTGCCGTCTTGAACCAGATGGGCTTGCTACTCCTTGAAACATCTGTCAAAGCTACAGGGTTTTTTTTCTCTTCTAGGCAAATGCTCAGGAGAAGGAGCTAAAGAGCTAAGAACAGGTTCATCTAAGTTGTCCTTCTATTATTCACTCAAGTGCAGTCACTTTAGTTCCAGTACAATACAGTCTGTATGAAGGTAGGCAATGTGGTATGTTAGAGACATGGAGAATGGAGTCTGCACTTCTGTGCTCTTTTGTTTTATTTTGTAAAGGCAGCTGAACTCTTGTATGGTGTTTTCTGGATAGCATAATCTTCTCTAAAAATAATAATAATAATAATAATAATAAAAGAAAATTAAGCCATGATAAAACCTTTAACTTTAAATTTCATTTAGCAGAATAAAGATTTTGTCAGTCTTTCTCTGGCTTTCCTTTGCTCTGAGTTTTCATCGAAGATGAAGCAAGGCTGTTTGCTGCTGGTACCAAGTGTTCACCTTGCTGTGTGGACAGGTGCCTTCTGGCAGAGCTGAGCTCTCTTACAGTAATGACTTTACAGTGAACCGTGGAGAGCTGGTGGCCTGGAGCGATATTTCCAGGGAGTCTGGTGTTCCTCTTCTCTGCCTGATTAGTGGGCAGCTAGAGCACGTGTATGTCCCCTGCAACCTGCACTCTGCTGTGGCATTAGAAAATGTTCCCATTGTTTCTAAAGATGAACCATGCACCACGCCTGGATCTTGGCAAGCACGTAAAAGAAGAAATTATTTTCACTGACGGTGATTTTCTGACTGATTTTCTACTGTACTGTAATATTTTAAGTGTTTACATGTTTTATCTCTGATCCAGAATATTAAATAGACTTGGGACTTAATTAATTAAATGGGACTACAATGCTGTCTTTCTCCTAATACTTTCTGCAGTGTAGTCATAATATATAACATACAGTATGTGATGCAGAGCAATGTACTATATAATACACACATGGATATGCGTATATATATGTAGATGTGTGCATATACGTGCTACTAATTTTGAAAACCATGCTCCTGCAGTGACTTCTGGTGGAATTTCAATACCTCTTTAACAAGGTCAGGGTATACATTGTGAATAAAATCGCCTGCTTATAACAAACAAATGGCAGGATCACAGCTCAGCCCCTTTAGTAACATCCCATGGTATATACTCCATACTTGCTTTAAATGCTCTGTCTTCCAGCTTTAATGAGCACAGAAAATGTCAGGCTGAGAGGCTGCTGCAATACATGGGGAATGTATTTCAGTCCATGGTTTTAAAAGGGTAGTCGTCCTCCACCACGGTGACCAACTTTTGTGGTTTGTTTTGATTTTTGGTAAGTGCCTGTTTGTATGTTCTGGTTTGGCATTGATGACCACCTCTTGGTGGTAGCCTAGGACTGATTAATGCTTTCTTGATGATGACACCCACCAATATACATACTAGAGACAGTAAACAGAAGTTTAATATAAGTTAAAAATAATAATAATAAAAAAAGTTTAATATAGGTATCCATAGATGACAACTTTGAAATACCAGGGGAGAACTAAATTCTGTAATGGGTTTCGCAAGAGCGTATGTAGACTTAATTTCAAAAGTTTCAGGCTACTTTGGTATCCCCTGAATTTCCATTCTTCCTTTTAGTATATAGCTATCCATCCATCCACAAGTTGTCAGTCCTGGAGGAGAAGCTTGCATTACAGCAGGTGTCTCTGCCTGATACTTTCTGTTTCCTGTGTGCTGGATGAGGCAACCTTTGTATGGTAAAGAGTCACTTTTTTTTTTTGGGCACAGCAGAGTTTGTAGCAGTTTTATTGGTAACAGTTTTGCTTTTAGGGACCTGGAGGTGGCATATGAACTTCTGAGATTTCTGGAAATGAACAGTAAAAGTACTGTGTGCATTCACATACACAAAAAGGAGTATATTCACCAACAAATATCCGTCCAGATATTTTGAGTTCCCATTTTTCTTTGCCTGCAAGTGCACAAATCAAGTAGCACACGAAGAAGGTACTTGTCAGTGCTCTGCAAGTTTTGAGCCCATACATTAATAACTTGATCAATCTTTGGTTGTGTTGCATGTTCTACATTTTTTTCACTGGAAAAGTTACATGTTTATGAGCCTGAGTAGGGTGTCATGTGTTTGTGGATTGAGCTCTAAATTACTGACCAGCATCTGCTGAGCACAGGACAGAGAACAAGCCAAGTGATTCGTTCATTTGTGGTGGAGAGGTGGTTTGAGAAGCTGGATTTTCTTGCTGTGTCTTTGGTTTTCTGAAAGCAAAGGAATTAACCAAAGGCATGGAAATCTTGTTTTCCAGCATCTCTCTACTGGAAGGTTGATCAGGATACCTTTTATTGACCCATATGTTCATAAGCCTCCCCACACATTCCTGAGCCATCGGTAAATGTTGATGAGATAGGTTTTTTTCCTCTGTTATAACCAGCAGCTATTTGCTCCATATGAATTTTTTAGCTCCATCCTGTATTTTATGTCATGTCATTTTACCAAATCTCCTTTTAACATCATGCAAGCTCAAAGAATTTTTGCACTTTCATGTAGAGCTGATAATTGGACGCATTCCGCAAACTTTATAAATGTTTTGTTAACACCATTAATTCCTGGATCTGATTCATTTTGTCAATAATTGAGATAGGTGGCCTTGGAAGATTTTCAGTAGGGCTCATACTGTACTATTCTTCTAAATAAAATTGCTCAGTTTGTGTTTTTTTTTCTTTCTTCCTTTTTTTTTTTTAATTAAGTCCCATTTGTTGTTACCAGCACTGTAAGAAAAGGTCCAAGGCAAGTGTCAAAGTCTTTATGTTCAGTTCTTTCTGTTTTGAGCATTATAAATTGATCTGAATTAATTTCTTTAGATCTTTGCATAGCTCTTTCTGTGGAGCTTCAAACATTTATTTTCTGTTGGGACATGTGATCATGACATTTAAGTGAAGGAAAATTGCTTTCAAAGTGATTTTTTGTGAAGTCACTGCAAGTTTGCTTTTCTAGTTTGTGCAGTCAGTGTATCACTGGCGACATCTGGCAGGGTTAACAGATGATTCAGTGGACTAACACTGCTCAAGCAGTGTTTGTTGGTTGTTGTTTCTGTTCTTTTACAAATTTCTGAAGAACTATAAGGATAGTGCCTCAAAATCTGAGTGACCTTCTTGGATCGTAAAATATCTGCCCAACTTGCACCTGTCCTTCGAGATTGTTCAGATACAGCATGTCCCTCACCAGTTTTGGACAAGTGTTTTGACATCCAAAAAACTGTGGTATATTTGTGTAAATCTCCAAGGTAGTGAATAATTGTTCACTAATAATTATTCACTAATAATTCACAGCTAGAATTGCACTGTGCATGCAGATCTGGGCAATTTACAGAAGAATATTCCACAAAGATATGTCCTGTGGTGACACTAGCTGAAATTTACATCTTCTGTAACTTGCGTTATAATGTCTTGCACGTTTGGAAAAATGGTTGTGTGATCCACTTCAAGCAGGTCTCTTCTTTACCTCATGGAACAAAGACTTCCCTGCAACTGTGGGCTGGTAGTAACCCAAGTACAACAAAGCTGAACTGACGCGATGGCATTCAACCTTCATCTCAGTGACATCTTGTGGCTCCAAGTACCCTCATGGCAAGTAGAAGAGCGTGAGACCTAAGGATGCTGGCTTTCAGTAAAAGCTTTTTCCATGGTGAGGACCTTCACTGTGTACTTTGCTGTGTGAGTGTCTTGTGAGAGCACGATCCAGCAGAGAGCCGTGATTCAGGAAATTACGAGCTAGCACCTTGAGAACATCCACGATACCCGCTGTGCCTGCGGAGCAGACTGCCTGCCTTTTGCCTTCTTCTGGAAGCGACTGGACAGCTTCCATGCTTTGAGCAAGATGGACAAAACTCATACAGCCAAGAGCAGTCCTTGAGGTGCTTTTAAAATGTGCTTTTCAGACATGTTTAATTACACATCCAGCTGAGTAAAACTTTCCTCAAGTTTTAAAAGTCCCTGGCCTGTACTTTGACTCATGCAGCTTAAGGGATGTGACATTATTTCAGTCTTGCTAGTGTTTCTCTTCTAATCCTCCAGACAGTCTTTTCTCTTCTAATCCTTTGAGCAGACATATTTTCAAAGGACTTCTTTTTGTTTATAGTCAATCCCTAGAACTGCTTGACATCTGTGCCTGTTTGCATCATCTGAGCAAGCAGGAACTGAAAATCAAATGCCACTCTAGTCCAGCATGTCCAGAGATGATGTCCTGAGTGATTTTCCTCTAAATTGCCATCCACTTTTGCAGAAGCTAGTGCTAATGTAGTTTCTACAGACACTGCAAACCTCTGATGGTGAGAGGGGAATGTTTTGGGGCGGGGTTGGGGGGGGGGGGGATCAGAAAAGTTTGTTTCTGCAGTAAATTGTTCCAATAATAAAGGTAGGGCCTCAGAGGTTTAACAGCTTGAAATGCATAGGTGCTAGGGATACAAACATCCCAGTCCACACACATACAAGATAAAAAGTTGTCAATTGTAGATCCTAGAAGAATTTTTTGCAACTTATGTCTGCAGTTGCTGTGGGTAGAGCTGAGGTGAATCAGCCTGTAAGCTGCTCTGGTTTCTGCAGGTGGTCCAAAGCTCTGAAAGCTTGACCCTGAGACTTCACAGGCTCTTGGTTCCCAGTGCTCATCCCCTGCTTTTCTTCTGTTTTCTCAAGGACATACTTAAATTCTAGCTCACATTTTTAATCATAAATTATAAATTAAGCCTTCCTTTCCCTTTCCAGCTCCTGTGTGCTGCAGCTTTGTAACAATGGTTGATATTCACTCTGCTCCAAGAGGGAACTGATAGTTAAGACTCATCTCAAGCCCTTACCCCCCAAAAAAAATCATCCTGGTGCCACTGCCTCACTTTCAGAAGCCATTGCAGACTTCTCTGCAATCACCTAGTTCCCGCTAAAAGTTGTGGAGATACTCAACACAGAGCATCCATAGTTCTCTTAGCCGGCCACTGCAGGAAGCTGCAGAGCTCCCCATTGCTGTGTGCACTTGGTTCACCTCGGACTGGTTCTGCCTCCATCCAGCCCACAGCAGTTGTTCCTGGTTTGCAGACTTCAGGCATAAAGCTGATGCCCCTGGTCTAACTCATACAAGCCCAAGGTGAAGGAAAGGAGATGGTTTTGCTCACATATCTAGCTCCTCTGCTTGCACATTGTTGCTTTTCACAGTAAAAGCAAAGGTTTGGCTACACAAACCTTCATTCTTTACATCTCTGAAATGGAAATAGCCTGAGAAGCTGGTCTTTTTTTTTTTTTTTTTTTTTTTTTGATCAGAGAACTTTCCAAATCTTTCACCAGATGAGTCAAGCTTTTGCAAACCAAAAATCAGGAAAATATCAAGGCAGGTTCTCCCTAGCTATGCGAGCTTGCTAATAAGTATGTCCTGAAGTATTTCTCTGCACAGGAGAGCAATCCTTATCACATGTTCAGACAGCTTTGTGACAGTTCTGAATTACCTTTGCAGTATGTGGCAGTTTGGGATATTGGCAAAGGAAACGCAGGTAAAGTGCATCCTGTCATTGCTAGAGAAGAGTTACGAGAAAAAGTAACGTTCTCATCCCCTGATCATATTAGAAGGAAAGAGAGAGCCTCTGCTGCATCCTGCAGCTGCATTAGGAAAGGCCCTCCAAACAGCAAGAGGTTTCCCTGTCCAGATTCACGTGGGCAAAGTTTGTTCTTTCTCGAGTTCATCATTCAGTGTTCTTTGTGCTCTCACAGGTCCTGCAGTCTGAGGTGTATTAAATTTACACCGAAACAAATGGTGAATTCTTCCAGGGCTAACAAATGAAGCCCATGTCTAGCCCGAGTTGGAAACACAGGAATTTCAAGAACCCAAAGGTTTAATGGAAAAAAAAAACAGTAGATAATATATACTCTGTGTTTTTCTAGATTTACAATAATAGAATCTTAATAGGACAATTTGTTTGGTGCTGGAGAAAATAAATAAAGAAAGAAAAACTATATGAGAAAGATGCTTACATATTTTAGCTATTGCTGTTGGAAATCACCGAAGTGGCAGTGGTGTTTTTTAGTCTGCATTAAACATACATGGGTATGGTAGGGACAGCTGAAACTTTGGAACTAGCATTTTTATCAATATCCTGCAGGAGCTCAAGAGATGTGTAAGTGAATTCATGCAACATGCACTCCTCTAATGAAAAAATGCAGCACCCATGGTGAGATAGCAGATTTCCTAGCCAAGACACAGTACTACTGAAATTGGTTTGCAGCTTGGTATGCTTGCATACAAGATGATATTTCTTGTATGCATGTGGTGGGCAGGGAATTTATGTAGCCAGAAAAATAATGCAGGTATAATAAAATGTATGCTCAGGGTGACACGGAGGACTGCCATGCACATAGACCTGGGTCTGTTTTGCAAACCGCAAAGGAAGTGGATTTGAGAAAACTCACTTAGATGTGAGGTGTTCCTGCCCTAGTATCTGGAGGAAGAAAGGGTGTTCTTCAGTTTGTTTGATTTATATTATATGAACTTCTTTGAAATGTCTGTAATGCCCTGGGCTGGGTATGGGAGCACGCAGACACACAGGTTTCAGTGTGGGAGCCTTGCTGCTCATGCTCCTGGCAGATCATTCAGCCCGGGGTTCCAAGCCTTGCTGGCTTGGGTGTCCCAAAGGGGGTTGGGTGAGACCCAACCCTGGGAAGGTCAACCTTTTGTCTCCCCAAGCCTGTGGAACAGTAACTCCACAGGCAAATGCAGCATTTGCTTTGCTGTGCTGACTGCATTCAGGATGCTTTCCTAATGGAAACGTGTCTTTGCTCTATTTCTTAAATGCAGTGTCTGAGGTATTTTCTTCATCATTAAAGGAAAGGGCTTGTTGGAATGTTCTTTCATACCTTGAGCATATGGGAAATTTGTGTTTCAAACTGATACCCCGTAGTTCTGTTGTGTAATTTCTTCACGCTTTCATTTTTCTGCAATTTCTTTTAACATCCCCATTCCCTCTCCTGCCACGGTGCATACTCTTCTCCCAAAATCTAGATGGTTGAATGTCCTGCACAATCTTTGTGCAATTTGGCTATCCTTTTGTGGATCTCACATTTGAAATCCAAACACAGGGCAGAAGAGCATCTTAAACCTACATTTATGCTTGAGGGAAAACTCCTCAATGCATTTTACTCCTTGATGTAATTTGTCAGAACTGATATAAATTCCCATAAACACCAGGGGTGAGGTGGGGAACCTCTCTTAAAATCTATTTAATAAAATAAATTAATTAAATAAATAAATAAATAAACAAACAAATAGGAAACCTAGGATTAGTAAGTCTGTCCATAATGGGAGATGATGTTGTGGGTAGGCAGGCTACTTGTTTCCCTTAGACATTTTTTCTCACTTTTTAACTCTTGGAAGTGGAATCTGACTTCTCACCGGAATCCTTTGTTAGAAATGTTCTTTTAAAAGCAACATCTTGTGCAGGAAGAACTTGTGATAGATGAGTTATTGCAAAAAATAAGCGACCGAGTGTGGCTTTTAAAAGCTCCACTTTGAAAAGGAATGAAGCCTGAGAAAAGGAAGTACCAAAGAAATAAAAAACTATTTTTTTTCCTGCTGCCTTCCACTGTATCTTGACATTTTATCCTATTTTAGGAGTTTGTCTCTTTCTGACAGTATCTGCACTCAGTCATTACTTGTCAACATAGTTTTATTTAGCATGAATAAATATGACATAATTAGGTAAAATACGAGTCTGGTAATTACAGGTGTAGAGTTGTTTTATTTATTAAGATTTTGTGCCCAGGGAAAATGACACAACATGCCAGGAAGGCTTAAAGTCTGCAATTTAAATTTATCAATTTGATTATTTAACCATGGTTAGGGTATTTTGATTTCATTCCAGTATCCTTTGACAGGTCTAGTGTTCGCAGCATTAGCTGAAGAAGAAGATGCATTTAAGTACAGCTTTTATGGCAGGCATCTTGAAGAGCAGTTGCCTCTGTTTGCATACAATTCCGTCAGAGAATCTTACCTTTCCAACTGGATTATTTAGTCTTGCTGATGGTATAGTTTTACCTGGAGCAGTGTTCCTAATACAGTAGAAATCAACACACTCATGCTTCAGGGAAGGCTGCTTGATGTATTTTACTCCTTGATGTAATTTCCCACAAACTATACAAATTCTAAGTTTCCATTCCAAAGTGCTTTAGCTTGTTTTAAAGCATTTAAGTGATCTTGTTTACAGTATTATGGCCAGGGCTTCCTTTAAAAAATATTATTATTATTATTATTTTCTTTGTGATTGCAATTTAGAAACAAAATGATGCCTTGTTAGCCTGTAAAATAATAATAAAGGAAACATTATTTCCACTTGCGTGTTAAACAGCAAGCATATATGGAATGCCTGTTAGAAACTGGCTGGTGTCTCTACACTGCAATTTTAAGGAAAACTGTCACTTTCATCTAAAGGATGTAGGTGATTTTCCCTTTTTCATAGTAAAAGGGGAGAAATGTATTAAAAATCATTGCTATTCTTGTGCTTAAGAAAGTGTACAGATCCTCAAAATATAAATTCATAGAACTCTGGCTAATCTTACAGCATGTAAGTCCTGAGATACGGTTTGAAATCCTTGGCTAGAAGGCATCGTAAAGGAGAAAATCCTTATTACCAAGAACTTCGGTTGCTCATCCTCTGAATATCACCTCTGCTGTCTCTCACATTGTAAGAGCTAGTGTAGCTCAATGAAATTATTAGGTGAAGGCTCCAAGGAAGCAAAGGGCTGTAGGTGCCTTTTCATACAAGGCACAAAGAAACTGTGGAACTCACTGCCACAGTTTCCTGTGACAGCGAAGAGCTTGCACAGATTTAAAAAATAGAGAAATTCATGCAAAGTCCAAGCAAAAAGTAAGGGTCCTGTGTGTCAATACATTCTTGTGTTGATTCCTGGGGGACTGAGTGTCTCCATCAGTGAAGCAGTAATAGGGAGCGTGTAGCTGATTTCCAGCATTTTGGTTGGGGCTAAGCCCTTTTGGATAGTCTCATGGAGCTGGCTAACAAGAAGTGACTGAAAAGGCTACCATGCTTCCTTTTGGAAAGAAAACACAGGAAGGTAAATATGATAAAAGTTCCTAGAGTCACGGAGTCTGTGAGGAAGCTGAAGTCCCAGCCATTATTTGCCAGATCCCACAGCACCGCGACCAGTGGCTTTTTAGTGTTTGGTGGGTAGAGATACCTCTGCAACTCCATGTCTGCAGAGCCACCTTCCTGTTACGGAGAGTTACCACATGTGGGTGTGTTTGTATTATTCATAGTAGAGCCCTGAGTCTTCTTAGAGTCTTCTGACTGTACTCATCCTTTGTTTCCTTCATCTCTAATGTGACAGAATTAATTTATTTTTTAACCTTTCCTCACTGTTCAATTAGATTTGTTACTTCACGATTTAATGGCCGTGTCAAATAATTATCATTTAGTATTTGGACTGTGGAGCAAACTCCTAAGTGCTCCAATAGATATAAAATTATTGATTGTAATTATTATGATTAATTTCCAAATTAGGATTGGGGCTCTGATATGCAAGGTCCTGTGCAAAAAAAATAAAAAGTAAAAATGCAAGAAACAGCCTCAGACTTGAGGAGTTTACAATGCAATAAGCAAGAAAAGGTAAAATGAAAAAGGGAAGGAAATCAGAAGATACAATGTGACTTTTAAACTGTTTGCTACTTGCAGGCTGAATCGTTTTTTCTCCAGTCTTCATGCATTTGCTGATAGAAATGAGATTCCCCTTAAAACTCCTCATCTCCTGACCACTTCTCAATTCTCTCTCAAAAACATATCCAAAGCTTTCATTTTGCAAAGTTTCCTTACCAAACAGATTTTCATGCAATGTAATACACAGATTTCAGTGGCACAAGCATACGTTGAGAAGTTGGAATAAAGAATTAGAGAAGAAATTACTGATCTGTTAATGTTTGCAGACTTTCAAGTACATATTGGGCTACTAAAGCTTCTTGTATCAAGTACAAAGGGAATATTTACAAGCTAAGTTCCTGAGCAAGACAGGGATAAATCACACGGTGCAAAAGGGAATGAGTCAGAGGAGCTGGTTGTTTATTCCTCTCGGACTGATATTTATTCCCCCTGCAGTAGAACATTCCTTCTCCAGAAAACATTCCTTTTCCACATCTCGGAATCTCACGTATTTTACAGCACTTTGATCCACTCTGTAATTAAGCACTCCAGCTTTTAATTTAGTTTTGCCTTCTAGGGGGGTTATGTAAACTAATAACTTGTATTCCACACGAGCTTCCCTGGTTTTCCTTCTGATTACACTGTGAATGCTACAGGTGAGAAGTAATCGTTTTTATTACCACAGAGTAGAAGAATACCCTAAAGACAAATGGGATGGCTAACATTATAATCATAAATTGAGCTCTTAATTGTTGTTCGTGGGATATTTAGGAGCAATAGCTTCAGTAGAAAAGTAAAATGTAATTTCTAGTTTTGCCACTTCCATTTTGTTTACTACTCTTTTTTCTAGTGCACTAATCAGAGTTTTATGAAAATCAGTTCAAAGAGTCTTGGGAATCATTTACGATTTCCTAAGGCTCTGGTTTTGCCTAGAAGAAAACAAACATAGCTTTCAGATAAACATAAAAGCACCAGCTGTTTTTTCTCCAGAATTTTTACATCCATAATACTTGCCTTTAGAGATAATTTTACAAGAAGAAACATATAATATGTGGAAATATTTAAGAATAGGTTTACAGTAATTCTGTTACTGTAAATACAAAGACTAGCTTTCATGCCTCAGTAACTGCTCCTGAGGTCTGATGAGCTGGGGGAGTAAAAAGAAGAGAAATCTTGGAAGCAGACCAGCTTGACCCCATGCCAGCTTGACCATCTTTGGGGTCCATTGCCTGGAAGCCAGTTTGTTTTTTGCCAGGACAGTTTTCTGGACTATTACTTCAATAAAAGGCCTGATCGGATTTGTTATTTTTTCCAGAGCATCTTTGTTGGAGCTTGCTGTCTACTGTGAACAGTAGCTTCAGTAATACTCGTAATGCCAGCTCATGGCTTAGTACTATGGCGTGTAAATGGTTCAGCCACTGATACTGAGTACCCAGTTTTTTCCCACTTAGAGGAAAAGACAGCTTTGCAACCCTCATATCTGAATTTTTGCTGCTTAGATTGTCAGCTTGCATTTACTAAATGAGCCCTGATTTCTTTTGAAGGTATGTTAGTGTCCTGCTGTTGACTGGTCTGCACTGTTGCCTCTGTCTAGCCAAGCAGCGCTCCCTGAGATGTTAGGGTTGATGGCTAAATATGCAAACTAGATTCATTCCCAAGTTGCATTGGGAATGTTGGTGGTAAGTTTTGGTTTATCATCACCTTCAGTTTCCTTCACTTGACCCAGATTAAATGTATTAATGTACACACAAATGTGGCTACTCCAAGAGGATTCAATCCTTTGCTGTTTTCTTCCCAGTTTCAGACACCTGTGTAATGGAGAGAAAAAGTATGCACTAATAATGGGAGAAGAGTACTGTAATATCAAATTGTGGTCTTAACTTTGCAGCACATGGAAAAATCACTGCTGAACTCAGACACCAAAAATGAAGAAGTTGAGCAATATTATGTAGAAGATTTCTTTTGGGTAGTGCACAACCTTTTATGTCTGCCCCTGTGAATGACATGCAATTTCTGTGCTGCAGCACTTCTCTAAGATGAAAGGGTTTGTATAACTCACAGAGACAATCTTTGCATTTAACAAAACCGGTTCCCGAATCTTTCATAATTCATGTCTCTCACTTCAAATCACCCGTCTTTCCATCTCCACAAAGAGATGATCCCTTAAAATCATTTTACCAGTCACCCTGTCTGCTTTCCTGCCTTTTTCCTTACTGCTTGCACTCCCACTAATTTGGTTTCTTCCAACACCAGTGGATTCTGACTGTTTTACCTTTGCAGTGAATCATCCTTACATCTTCTGGTTTCCTCCTCTTTCTATGCCAAAGCATCCCCTTTGGGTAGTTATTGATTCACAGATTGTTTAATGGTGATATGAATAGAAACAGGAGGAAATTAACACGTGTAAGACAGTGATGGATTTCTAAATATCCATCACTGGATTAAGTTGCAATTTAATGTTTAGATTAATTTAGCAATGTGTTGCATTTCTAAGTAGCTGTCTTGAGACATGGTCCTAAGTTAAGTGAAGCCTTGTCAGGAATGGAGCCTTAAATTTGCATCTCTGACTTGCTGACAGTTTCTGATTGACAGAATAATAGTTATGATTTGGTGTACCCCTTCCTGTCCTTCCAAGGAGGTTTAGACTGGACATTAGGAAACATTTTTTCACAGAGAGGGTGGTCAAGCATTGGAGCAGGCTGCCCGGGGAAGTGGTGGAGTCCGCATGCCTGGAGGTATTTGAGAGACGTGTGGATGTGGCACTAAGAAATAAAAGATTCACTAAGAAAGAAAGCGATTCGAGCCCGTGTCAGAAATCTGGGGCTGATACATGAGGAGCAGCTCTGCGTACAAGCTGTGGCCCAGACTGGCGAACTGCTGTGGCAGCACCCGCCCGTGGCCTGAGGCTGCGGGCAGCCATTTTACCCCCGCTGCGGCGCGCTGGCTCGCACCACAGTCCGCGGGCATGGCTGGTGGGTGGGACGGTCACCCCTGAGGGGATGGAGGGCGAGGAGGCACACACAGCTCCCCTGAGCCGGCCAGGCAAGGCCACTGGGTGGACAGGTCGAGCTGCCACCTGTCCAGATGAAGCTGTCACTGCTTCTCTCCACCTCTGAAGGCCATGAGATGAGTCTCCTTCTGGAGCCATCTCTTCCTTTCCTTTGGCACACAGAGGGACAGGGGATGGCTGTCTTGGACTAGATTCATCAATTTTAGTAAGCTAAAGCTGGGTGCCAAGCCACTTAGAACCAGGCTGTCCAGCAGGGGGGACCCACACCAGGCTTCCCCCAGGTCATATCCTGGCCTCCCATGGGTGCAGAGCTGCTCAGGGGCACCCCTGAAAAGGAGGGTGCCCTTTCAGAGCATTGTGTTTGTTCGGTCCCGGTATTTTCTCTTCATCTTCCTGAGTGGGTACAAAATGCAGTCTTTCCAAAGTAAACTGTCTTAGTGCTGTGTTTCATAACCACCAGGGGAAAATCATTAAAGTGGAAGAAAAGGTAGAATTATTGATTTAGCAGCATGGAAGCGTAGCATAACTTCTCCTTTGCTCATAAAAATACTGTTTTTTCTCAGCTGTGAAGTAATTTAGGTAGGTGCATCTTAAATTTCCTAAAGAATTTTTTCTTGGGAAAACCTAACATCTCTGTTAGTTACTGATACACATAATGTTGGCGTCAAGCTAAAATGACCCGCAATTACAACTGTACACCGTGAAAATTATCACACCTAAAGACAGTGGTAATTCACTAGGGCTGGTGAGTAAACAGGTTCTTCATTTTCCATTCTGAATCCCATGCACTAGAACTGTTTCTCCAGTAGATTTTTGTTTGAGAAATACAGCTTTTTATTTCAGTGAATGAAGCTAAAAATGCTTGGCAAAGGATGTTGTTAGAATTCATTATTTTTTAAATTGATGTATGACATCTCAAAAACTGTAAATATATATATATATATATTTTGCATAGATCCATGTTGCTTCTCTCCCTATAATAAAGGGTTTTCTTTTATCAATTCTTAAGACGCAGATTTTTGGAAACATTGTAAATGAGAAAACTGGAAGCAGGAGAAAAAGTGGTCATTCTTCAGTATATATTAAAGAAAGCCTTTTGTGAAACAATTCTGTTATGCTTTAAGTAAATCTTAGTCTACTTTGCTTTAGGACAGTTTTACACCAACACCTGCTCTTTGCTTAAACTCATTCACTGCCTCCTGCACCACCTACCAGGAAAATTAGGTAGTGTTAGCATTAACATTACAGCTCTAATCTCAAGAAGGTGGTGGAAGAGGCAGGGAAGGCTGATGGATGTCTGGAGTAGGACACGATGGCATGGCAGGCAGGGCCAGAATGTGTTTAGGAGCGTTTGTGGAGCACGGACAGAAGTGGAGTAACTGGGTCATGGAGAAGAGCTGCTGAGGGAAATACTGACAATGACTGAGATTACAGGTGCTTGAGGGGGTGATGAGTAAAGTACAATGGTGCCCTGAGTGGGGAATTTTGGATGGTAGAAGGTGACTGTTGTTTCAGCGGGGAATCTGTTGTGCAACGCCTGCTCCAGTCACACAGGCATCTTTTCAAAGAGATCATCACGGGCTAAAATAATGCTTCATCGTACAAGTATCCTCAACTGAGCGAAGACATGCATGCGGTGGAGTCAGTCTCAAAAGGACTCTCACCTTTTGACACGCAACTCAAAGGAAATTGGTTAAGTGAGCACAACAGCTAACCAAGTTTTGCACAGCTTGTCTGTGTGAGGTTACACTGCGAGTGGTATCTCTGACACCAAACTGCTGGTCCTCTGGTACAGCTGCCTTTTTCTAGTTTAGTCTGTGTCACTTCATTGACTAGAGACAGCCACCTCTGGGGAAACTGGACAAGGGACTAGAAATCTGTATGTGAAGACAAGCCTCTAAAAAAAAAAAAAAAAAGTGACAAAAAAAGCCAAACCAAACCGTTATAAAACACCTCATTTTGCAAGAGGACTAAGTGATTGGGAAAATTGACACAGTCTGCTGTGACAGTCTTTCTGGAATTGAATACTTTAGACTCAGTATTTAGGTGTAAATAGTTCTCAGTAAGGAAAAACAACCTCAGATTTTAACATTCAAGGTGTTTACTCTAAAGTAGGATTAAAAAACATCTGACCCTTGACCAATGAAGTTCTGGCTTTGCTTTGATTGAATAATTTCTTGAAGGAATCAGTAGCCATTGGTCATCCTTGTGTACATATTCTTACTCTCTAGTGTTTTACAGTGACTGGAAAAATACACTGATTTATATTCCACTTGATTGCCAAAGCAGCATTACACTGTACTTCACTTCCATTTTAGCTTTCAATTTAGTTGTAGTCTTTAGGGATTTTTCTGTAATAATTCTCAAACACCCATTAGCATTCTGCATTTAGTACATTTTTCAGGATGCGTGCAGTCCGGCGCCTTACCGGCTGGTTACTGTACACCTCTCGGTGACCTGACGAACCCGGCTGGTAGACTGTACGGCGAGCAGTGCTGCAGCAGTTTGTCTAATTAAAAGTGCTTTTAGTTCCAGCGTTCGCAACGGCGCTGTGATGTGTTAAATTACTGGCCTGTAGCACATGCTTTTGGCAGTGCAAAGCCTACTTCAATCTGCATAATAGTTTTTTTTAGGATAACTTGCTCAGGATCTCTTGACAACAGTGTTTCACACGGCTTTCTGAGTCTGAGGAACAGGCTGAGGCTGGCAGGGTTTGGCTGTGTGGAGGGGTGCACAGTCTTTCATCAGACCCCCAAACCCCGTCAAGTCACTGGGATGAAGGAACAGGTGAGATGGGGAAGGATTCGTCCCGTTAACACCACTGCTCCCAGCAGCCCCAAGACTTTCCGTGTCAAAGGCATCTGTCGTGCATTCTCCCAATGCGCCTCTGATTTTCTCATCACCTGGGTGGTGTCTGAGTTGCAAGAAAGCTGAGAGCAAAATTGATATGCTGCTTGCTGGCTTCTAAGCATTGATATAATTTGCTGTGAGATAGACACAATGTTCAGTTCATGTCTAATTGGTGCCGGTGTTGGGTGAAACACAATATCCCTTTACAAGCCGTAGGACTTCTGAAAATCATTGTAAGCAGAGTATTCAAGTCCTTCCATATTTTCTCTGATAAAGGAAGTTGTTTGATGTAGGTTTTTTTTTGTGGCACTCAAACCCCGTATTTAATTGGGCCCTTTTATGCTCTGAGGCTTTCTGTTTGCCTCGTGCAGTATTTGATTGCGGAGTGTTCGATGTGTCTGAGCTGCTTTTTGTTCCGTACACAAAAAGCCGATATCTAAATTCCCTTTCTCTGAATACACATGAAAATCCACGGGGACAGCACTGTTGTCAGGATTATGAACTGTTCCCTTCCTGCAAGCCTTTTCTGTCTGTGCAAGAGTAATTGCGCAGCCCTGTTCACAGCAGCATTTTGCACTTTGCTTCTGTAGGTGCTAATGTCACCGCAAAGGGCAAGGCGGTGGAGAATCGGACTTGGGAAGGGTTGCTGGGGGAAGGGATTGTCCCAGGGGCTGTGATTTCTGTGCCTCATGATCTGCTAAATTTTCAGACACTTCTCCCATTTCTAGGATTGGAGCTGGACCAAAGCATGATTCAGTAGTGTTCAGACGTATGATAAAAAGTAAACCAACAGAACGTGATCATATGCAGGGCTTGTGAGTCTCATAAGCAGAATATTAAAACCCAACTCTAAACAAGATTGTAGCTTTTTTGCCTTCTGTATTAAACCACCTGCACACAGACTGCAGCGAGTGCCCCAGCTGTGTTACCCCTTTTGTGGCAGGAGTGCCACTGAGGACACAGTCAGCCTGTTTTGTTACACAAGAACTTCATTCAGCTTCTTCTGGCTGTCCCCTTTCAGCAGATATGGTTGCACCCACCCTTCTAAATTACGTGGCAAAATGCTGTTTTTAATTGTTTTGCCTTTGGCAGATTTTCCTGCAATCTGTCGGTTCCCTGTGCATCTAACAAAACATGACCCTAGAAAAGGGAGGGGGGTTATTATTCTTAAAAGCACAAAGGCTCTGTCTAGCATGAACAAAACACTGCTTTTATGAAACATAGCACATTATTCCCTGTCGCAGCTAGGTAAAATTGCAAATGGATGAATACCTTTATTTTTTATTCTCCCCGTCATACATACACACTTACTGGGAGTCTATTAAGATATTTGCCATGGTTCTCTGGCTGCCCGTATCTTAAGGCACTGATAAGCCACAAGAAACAGTTCATGGTTCTTCAGGGTCCCAGATTGCTCTTAAAATTGGGTCTACCCGAATCCTTCTTCTGTAATTGAAAACTCTCTTTTGGATTTGGTTCAGTAGTGCCCAAAGGTACCGAGGCAAGTAAAAGGTTGCGCTGCACCGGGAGCCATCACCACGCTGACAGCAGCAGGGGTGATGAACTTATTTTTGCCAGGGAATGAGAGGCACCGGCTACAGACTGCTTTTGCCAGCTGCTTTTTGTTCTTTATCTTCCAAGCTGACGTTTCGTGGGAGATAGATGCATTATATATATCCACATGAGAGGGAAACAAAATCAAGTCGGGGAGATACGGACCCCTTAGAGGAGATTAGAGCTTAGAAGGGCACAAAGTACGTGCAGATACCGTCTTCAGAGGAGGTGATTAGATGTGAGAGGGATGAGGGAGGGAATGCCTGCACTTCAAAACCAAGCTGCTTCAGCACACTGCTGTGTATGGAGCAGCCAGGTTCTGGGGTGCCGTGCTCTGCTGGCACACCTCAAAACCCATCTGGAATAGCAGTGGGAGGTAGTCAAGTGTTACTGCTGGAAAATGAAAGTTTTCCGTTAACACAGAATAGCAACAGGACAATTTCTCTGAAAATAATGAAGCATTTGTTTCTAGAGGTTTTGTGCCTGATGTAAAACTGATAGTTTCATGAAAACACCAGCTCAACTTTGTCATCGGTTGATGGGATGATCAGTCAGGGAGATGGGAACAGAACAGGGAGCACTGCTCTGGGACTGTAAAAGCCCGTGGTGCTTCTGCCACTCACTTGGGGTGGGCAGGGCTGGTCCTCAGAGCCCCAAAATGATGCAGGGGAATTGGCGGAGGGCTGGGGGGGGGGTCAGCAGGGGTGGCGGGGGACAGAACTGGCCCCCTCGGTCTGCAGGCCTGCTGGTGGGACAGGTGGGAAGTCTAATGAAGGTCTGGGAGGTTAGGAGTGGCACAGCAGATTGGGGATGGCTGTTGTTGCATCTCCCACTGTGGCAATTTGAGGAGCCAAACCCAGGTAGCTGGCAGAAAGCATCAGGCAGTAAAAGAAAGCTGTCTTACCCCGTGCGCAAGAGCTGTGGGCCTCCTTGCTACTGAATGCAGTAGAAGGCTTTATGGGTACACCAGGTCTTGGAGAGGCTGATCACAGAGAAGTCCAGTAATGATGACGAAGCATAGAGCAGCCCTTTACAGTGTCTGATTCAGAGAGCTAGAAGCTGGGTGTGTATTTTAGGAGCTGTGTTTGCTCTGTTCCCATGCACTGCCCTGCACATCTTTGGGCTGCTGCAGTGCAGGTGAACCTCTGATCTGGCATAGCACAGCTATTTCTTGTGTGATGTTGTGGTTCTCAAGACTTGCCGGGCAAAGTGTAGGATCTGCCTTTTCATGTTGTAACTGTTGGAAATCCCTCTATGAAATGTGAAAAAAAAAAAAAAGCACATAGAAATAGTCACTAAGCTAAATGTTGAGGTTATGTCCCTTACAAAGTGCTCTGATCCCACAGTGATAAATGTAATATAACTGGTCTTCCATCAGATACCTTAAAAGTGACCTATTTGACTGCCGCAAGGAGCTATTAAAAGGGCAGCTATTAGGGAGTTTAGTAAAAAGCCCAAGCCCAGAGCAGTCTTAGATCAAAGTGTTACATTGCAGAGGTTGTCACTGCACTTCTAATTGGCTAAAATTTGCTGTGACTTCTTCTCCAGGCAAGCACATTAACTTGCAGTTGAACAGATTCCTTTGTCCATAATTTGGTTTAATGCCCGATGAAAACAGTTGATTAAAACATGATTTACCGAGTCACTGTATCTGACTTGTATTTTTGAACTACTAGGAAGATGGGCCTATGCAAAAGCAGGGGCAGGCTGCAGAGGAGCTAGGCACAGCTCTGCACAGTACGGCTGTGCTTTTGTGGAAGGAGAGGAGGAGGAGGAGGAGAAGCCTCTGAGAGTCTCTTGCGAGGTTGTCAAGGTTACAGGTACTGTTGCTTCTGTAGGTGAGTGGCTTGGGCATTCTCTGTTGATAATTTGGATCGGCTGTTTTCTTCCGAGATAACAGAATTTGCATTTTAATTAAATTGTTGCATTTATCAACACTGAAGCGTAAAACACAAGTCACCGGAAGCTTTTCACAGTATCGGCATAAGGACTTCGGAAAAAAAAAAAAAAAAAAAAAAAGACTCACAATTGTTGCATTTACCCCCCTAATATTTTTGAACTTTTTAAAATATTTAGGAGATGAGAGTCCGTTTACAAACAAACTCGTGGTGCATTCACCACCGAATAGGCTCGCTCTTCTAGCTGCTTTGATCCCGACAACAAATGTTGTTTCGGAAGCTAGGATTCGCCGTTCCAAGCAGGGGAAAACCCAGAGCCTCATTCCAATCTGGTGCTCAGTGTGATAACGGAGGATTTGCACTGAACCTGCTGCTTCAAGGCATCGCTGAAGCAGCAGCAGCTATGCCTTAGCCCTAGGAAAGAAATCTCAGTTGATACCAGCGTGGTGTAGCTCAAGCAGAGCCTGACAGCGCCAGGATATACTTTAGGAAAACAAATGATGTCGTGGTAGATTTCAAACTGTGCTTGGAATTGGTACAATATGTCATATCGAATTTTCTGCCAGATTTAAGAGTGATGTGGCAAGATCTTAATCTACTGCGAAGATGTGCGGCACCACTAACTTCCTCAGAGCTGTATACGCATATGCAGCTGGGGATGTGGCCCAGGAGGTTTATACTATAGATCAAATGATCTCTAATAAGCTGCTGCTGCATGAAAGGAGGACCAGATGCGAAATTCAGGCATAGAGGTGGTACCAAGGACCAGCTCAGAAAGCAGGCAGCCTGCTTTGTGGACATTGGAGAAGAGATTCACTCTTCGCTGCCCTTGCACCACTAACATCTAGTCAGAAAATCCACTGCTGCTTCGGCATTAGAGCAGCCCCCCTTTACTTCAAAATGCTTTTCATGTGCTATGTGAGATAATTTTGCAGACTTTAAGAACTCACAAAATGTCTTGCCCTTTGTGATGGGAAGCTGTGACTCTTGCTAAATCAATATAAACTACCCAGTTTTAAGTAAAGCAGAAGTTTCAGCAAATGCCATGCCTTCGGATCAGCTTATCCACTTGGGTAAGAGTTTGGAGGAGACACCTGCTTCTGTCTCTCTCTCCTAAAGGAGAGTGAGCAAATGGCACTTGTCACTCTAAAACTAGCCCTCGTGTGCCCACTCTGCCTCCTTGTCCCACTGCCCACTTAAAATCTTCAATTTCTCATCTTCCCCATAGTCCTTTTAGGCAGATGGAGAATGGCATCATTAGCTGGATCATCAGCGTTGTCCCTCTGACCAGCAGCTCCTGCCTGGCCCCGCTGCCTTTCCCAGGATGGAGCCAGGGAAGGGCTGAGGCAGGGATGGGAACAGCTGGGGCAGAAGAAGAAGTCTTCGGGTTTGGAGGAATGGTACAGAAAATTCAATGGTACTTGGAGGAAAGGAGAGCTGTGGAATTCTTTTTCAGTGTTTGGACACAGTGTTGTACTGGCATTTACATGCATGGGGTTGCTGTAACACAGTTGGTTCAGGCTCTTCGTTGATGCCCTTTTCTGTAACCTTAATCACATCGTGCATGCACAGTATTGCAAAGAAAGAGAAGAGGCAAGGATGCCAGTTGACTATTGCCAATCTGAGCCGTAGACGGGATTTGCAGGTACAGTGATGATGGGTGCAAGTGCAGAACCAGAAAATAGCCACTTTTCTGCAGAACAGTTGCATGAAACTAAAAAAAAAAAAAAAAAAAAAAAGCCAGTTTGCTGGATTTAATGTACTTTGTTGCTGTTGTTTGGCTTTGCGGGGTCCCCTTCTCATGTAGGCAGTTGTTGCCCTTCTGTACATTTCCCAACACATTTCCCAACACATATTAAATAGTTTATCAATTTAGGGCTAACTTGCTTTATCTTTACATTTAATAACTTTTTGATTTAGGAAAGACTGTCACGCACAGCATTAAAGTACTGCTAGTAGTTAGTGGAGGCATTTGCATTCTGAATCCTCGTGAATTATATTACGTGTGTTGCACGGTTTTTACTTCATTCCCTGGCTGATCTTTATAACCAAGTATAGCCTGTAACATTTACTTTCCCAGAATGAAATAAATCCTGTTCATGGCATTGACATCACTTACGTTCCTCTTGTGCCTTTTAAATAGTGTTTAAATTTCAAGTGGTCTTGTAAGTCTCAGACAAATTCTCCATGGAAAGTGGATTTCACTTTTAGTATTTTAACTCTTTGTGCTGTACAGCTTTGTACATCAGGAGGCTATCACAGGCCAGTTGGCGAAACACTTGGGTATCTGTTTCTAATGGGAGGGCGAACCCATCTACGGATGGAAGAAAGCTTATTATGCACAAGAAGGTACCGTAGTTAGCTGAAACAGAATTATATAGATTAGAGTAGAATCTCGTTAAACTCCACTGAGGACAGTGTAGTTAATTAATAGTTCTGCTTTACCTCAGTTGACGGATTCGGCACCTCCTGGTGCGCAGAGGGGCCCAGACACATCTTCCCTCTGCCCTGCTGAAGTCCTCCTCCCTGTTTTGCCCAGTCCAGTGACTCTTTGCATGGGCACACTGAGGGGCCACAAGTACAAAAGCACCACAGTAAAGTTAGGGGAGTAAAGCAGGTAACTTTACCTGAGATGTGCTGTGTTGAAATCTGTGTTTGCTATCTGTTCTGCTTCCAAAACCTTGAACAGACGAGAAGCCACCCAAAATTACAGGAGAAGCCACGTGTTAGAGGCATTTGTCAACATTCAGTTCTAAAACAAAATGCTACCTTAAATATTCAGAGAATTCATGGGTACAATCAGGTGAACCAAATTTCTGCAAGCCTTGCAGGTCTCTTCCGTAGAGGGGTAACTCTTCAGTGAGGAAAGGCCTTCGTTGCTGTCAGTTCGCATCTGCCTCTCAGGCAGCTTCGTCAGTGCACAAACACACCATCTGATCCAAAGAGAAAACTATTAAAATTGATTTTTGAGCTGTATAGCTTCTGCTTTAAAATGTGCAGCTTGCACCTACCTTTGGTTTTCAGAGAAAACACTTAAAAACGGAGCTTTAGAAACTGCAACCACGCTGTTTGACTTAGTTCTGACAGCAGATCCCTGGCAGCGGAAGGCTGAACCTCATCTATGATTTATTTACTTGCGTGGCAAGCAGCTTGGCAGTTGACAGGCTTTTGGCACACCCATATTCTGTCAAGAGTTTCAGCTGTATCACGTCAATGTACGCAGGCCCATGCTGCGTGTCCTGCCCTGGTGGCTGGCGGTGCCAAAGTGCTGCTGGATAGCCAGGCTCTGCCCGAGCAGCTGATCTGAGTGTCTGGGGAACAGCAGGACCAGTTCCTCTCAGAACACGCATGGATACGAGGCGATTGGTAGGGTTTAGTTATGCTTCACAAGCGTGTGTTGATATTCTAGGCAGAAATACTTTTTTTTTTTTTTAGGAGAGCTGTAGGTAATACAGCATGTGCAGCCATCGGCAGCGATGTGAGGAAGTCACCTTTTGAAGGAATCAGATTTGTCTTCTGAACACTGTGCTGGTGGCTTGTTCTCCTGATCCTTGGAAATTAAATTATGTTGGTGTACTAGGAAAAAAAAAAGTGTTTGTAGACTTGCTGACTTATATAATACGAATGTTTCATTTTATACCTGAAAAGAGACTTTATTCAGAAGAGGCTGGAGCTATTCAGCTCTGGTAGAAAAAAAGCCAATTTTCTCGTGCAATGGAAAATAAACTAATCTGATACTTTGACTACTACATGAAATGCAATGTATGTTTCGAATGGAGAAAAAGTAATAACATTTATAATCCGCTCCCTAATAGCCTACAGTAGCACTACTTCATTGTTGACAGCCAGATTTTTCTCTCGCTTAAACCTGTACTCAGCTATCTGGCCAGTCTGTGCCCAGGTGCTGTTGTAGGTGGCTGCTTTGTACAAGGGATTTATTGTACCTTCATTTGCAGAGGGCAGGACAGCTTGTGCTGAAAACCAGAGGAAAATCAGAAAGTAGCCAACTCAGAAGGCAGGACTTCCTTATCCTCTGTGCTGCTTTTATGTGATGTGAACGATGCTCACGTTTGTTTAATGTGCCCGGTGTTACTGACTGTGTGTTAAGATTTTCAAGGCTTGAGACAAACTAAACTGTGCTGGATTGCAGTATGCTATGGCCATCCCATAATAAACTCTTTCCTTTTTTTAGGCCCGAACTGCTTTGCAGAAACCATTGTCATTCCAGCAGGCCGAGAGGTGAAAACTGATGAATGCACTATATGTCACTGTACTTACGAAGAAGGCACTTGGAGAATTGAACGACAAGCTATGTGCACTAGACATGAATGCAAACAAATATAGGAAATCTACCAGTCAAAGTACTTTCGTGGTTTTTATAAACTGTCTCACAGTAGTGAGCACCCTAGGCGACCCAGGGAAATCTGAATGAGAAGATTCTGGTGAGGAACAAAGAATAGACTATTGATATTTTGCTTTTCAAAGTAACATAATACTGCAAGAGAAAGAAGTGCATATATTTAAAAAGTTTGGACATAATAAAATTGTCTTAATAAATGTGTTATTTTCACAGTGAGTACACTAAAATACACTCTATAAATTATTCTATGTATTTCTATAATGCCATTATAGAGCTTAAAAATAAATGTTTTATATAGACAGTACAGATTAAAGTATTGTATTGTTGCCTGTCCTGCTGTATACAAGCACCTTAGCTAAAACACTACACTTCTGTTCCAGTTTTATATATATTTTTTCTTTTTTTCATTTTGTTTTGGTTTTTGTTTGCTTGTTTCAGTGGGCCAGGAAAGAGCCAGTTTGCAACAAAGCTTTGACATTCTCACTCTTGAAAAAAATGTCTTAGAATATGCTTTTAGAGAATATATGCTCACATATGAGTACTGCTGAAGTATAAAAGTGAGTCGGCTCCTTTTCCTCGTTCAAGTCGGCTCCTTTTCCTCGTTCAACGTATCTACTGGTCCACAGCTGAGATAACTTGGAGCAGTAGGTAATATGAAATGGTCTCTTGTAGCTGTTGCTATAAAAATTTAATTAGACAAAATCAATTTCTAATACTAAGTTCAGACATAAGACATTACAGCAGGGCACATTCCTCTGTGACATAAACAATGCAGCCTCGCCGAGCTGGTGGAAATGAGGTAAGTAAGCAGGTGGCATCATTAATGTCATGCATAATGGATGTGACGAAGTGCAGCTTGGATGGGCTATGGCAGCCAAGCACTAGCATGGCTGCACAGTGCAAATCCTTGGATTTGCAAGAGAGCTGGTTCGGAGACCCTGCTCTTGCTACCTCCCTAGTGCTTGTTCAGCTTTTTGATTCAATGTCAGTCTGTCTGTCTGTCACAGGATTTATAACGCAGAGTCTGACTCTGATGACATGTGAAATGAATCACATCTCCCCGCTTCAGCCATTAACAGCCTTTATTTGGATTCATGTTGGTTTTAATTTAGTTTATCTCCAACTACTGGACTGCATCTGCTTTGAATACCTATTAAGACAATGGCTCAAGAAAACACAAACATGGGTACTTACTTTTAAGCTTTTGTTAGAGGGAAGACTTAATGAATCAGTACTGTAAAATGAATAATGTTGCTTGAATTCCTGTTTACCCCTTGTGACTTACTGCCGAGCTGTAACCTGGTTTCCATGTTTGCATAGAAAGTGTCAATCTCTGGTACTTCTGAAGACCATGGGAGCATTGCCAGGGACTTCAGTTGACCCCAGTTCTCCCCTCAAGCCTGTATTTTGAGCGTGTCTAACATGTCATCGCCTACTGAAGTCGAGTATCCGCACAGCGCTGAGAAGGTGCCAAGAGCACTGATGATCTTCCATGGAGATCTCCTTGAGATGAGTGGAGGTACCCATGCAGGAAGCCACGGTGCAACATGAGTGAGAACAGAGGTGGACTTGCAGCTCAGGGTGGGATTCCTTTCCCAAATAGACTGGTTAGTGTATTTAAGAGTGTACTTAAGAGACACGTGTTTTCATGAAACTATGAGAGACTTGAAATTGCTTGTCTTTCAATGTATAGCCAATAATGTTTAACTTTTTATAAATATCACCTTGGACTAGTTACACTTTGCTTCTCCTTCACTGAAGCCCTTCTTAAGCTTTATACTGTGCCTCTGGGCTTGAATTGATGTCCTTTTGGGAAGTTCTGTTTTTACTGAAGTAGTGAGTACAAGGTTAAAGGATATTTTTGTGTGTATTTCTCATGTAACTTTTATAACTTTTCTATTGCATATTTTTCCATCTTTCAGTCCTGGCACCAACATATTCATGTCATCTTTAGTGTTGATCCTTTCCCATTTGATATGTAATTTCTTGGGCAAATTCATCTTCAGAGCCAGCTCTGTGGGTGATTTCTTGAAGAGATATTTTGAGATACAATCAATTGATCTTTCTTTTCAAGATATAATCTTCAAGTCTTTTGAGATTCAGAATTTTTTATTTTTTTTTTAAGATGTAGCGAGATAAAAGTCATAATGAGCTTTGGACCTTCTTTATGCTAAGGTCACTGACCACATCCAGCTTTGGCTTTTAGTATGACAAGGAGAGCCTTTAGGCCATTCCTGAGGATGGGGAAACGTGCTGAGTGACTCATCTTGAGCAGATGTGACCAGGTTCACCCAACCGTGGAGACAGAGTTTGCATGCAGTAAGCTCAGTGTGTAACCCTCTCAGTGCTGCGGGTCACCCCATCAGGCAGGTAAGCACCGCGCAGCCGCCCACCCACTGCCCCCAGCGGGACAGGGGAAGAGGAAGGGAAGAGCAAAAACAAGGCACGTTGTGGGGCAAGATAAAAATAATTTAATAAGTGAAGGACAAGTAGAAGAAAAAAAAAGAAAACAAAGCAAGTGATGCAAAAGCAATCACTCACCACCTCCCAGAGGCAAACTGATGCTCAACCAGCTCCTGAACAAAACCTGCCCAAACCTCGCTCCTCCCCATTTCATGGTGAGTGTGGTGTTGTACGGCGTGGAATATCTCTTTGGTTAGTTTGGGTCACCTGTCTGGCAGTGACCCTTCCCAAAGTCTTGGACACTCCTGATCTCATTCACTTGGGGAGGAGAGTGAGAAACAGAGCAGGCTCTGACACTCTGCAAGATCTCTTCAGCAATAGCAAAAACACAGTGTGTTACCAGCATTGTTTTGGTCACACATCTAAAACACGGCACCAAACAAGCTACTGTGAAGGGTAACTCCATCCCAGCCAGACCCCGTACCCAATGATACCATCAGCAACCCCAACACACAGACCCCACCAAGCAGCTCAGGGGCCTTTGGCAATGGTGTTGGAGAGTGATTTGCATCCTGTTTCATACTGTTACTTCACATAGACAGAGACCTTCCTCTCTCTTAACAGGAGTGGAAAGTGAAAATATGGAAAGGATTTAAAATTGAAAAATAGCTAATGTAGGATGCAGTTAGAGACCATCCACCTTTAAATTCATTTAATCTCCAAGTGAAAAAAAAAACACGTTGTGGTGGCCATGTGTATTTATCTAAATGTTATGGCTTGGTCAAGTAATATACCTGCTCATATTTAACCCCCCCAAAATGTGTAAAGCCATCTGCGTCATTTCCAGTGAGCCAAATCCCAGACAACACTGGCTGACCTACTGAGACATTCCTCTGACAGTAGAGTGAAATGAAAAAACAAACAAACAAAATCAATAAAGTCTTAGTGTGCCTCAACAGCCAATTTACATATTACTGGAAATTTTACATTTATTTATAAAGTTAAGCAAGTAAGGTGCATGTTACTGAAGTAAAAAGCTCAGTTATAAATTACCAGTTGTTACAAAATAAAGCTAACTTATAGTGGTTTTTGGCTTTCAGGTATATTGTCCGAGAGGCACACCTGAAGCCCAGGAACTCAGACATTTTTTGTTTCAGTGCAAACATATGAGGATTATGTATCCAAATTTTTCCTCTTTGCAGGTGGTTATGTCTATAAAAGCTGAATTCCAGGACACACTGATAGCTCATGAATAGTTTCGTATTTGAAGGTCTGTTGCCTGAGAAATGAATATTCTTCTCAGATGTACTTATGTAGCTGCATTGGCATGACTATGAGATTTCTGCTTCCACTTCACTTGCTTCTGCTTATTTCCCAGTTGAAATCATGCCAAAGTATTCTTTCTTGGCTCTGTCCATTTTTGCAGGAGTGCACTAAACATGAATTTGGCTTCAAACCTAAGTACGTAGGTGCCTGAAGAGATGATATTCTAGATAGTTTCAAGTAATTATAAAATTGCAGGTAGTGTGCAACAGTAGTATTTACACTACTCATTTAAACCACAAATAGGAAGTGCAGGTAATCACCTAAAAACTTAGGCAATATTTTATAGGTAAAATGAGAGAAAGAGAAAAGATGTGAGATAGGAAACAGAGAAACTGAACATGACAGTGGGAATGTAAAAGAGTGAAAAACCTAACTACAATGTCATAGAGGTGTTTTACAGGGAGATTTTCAAAGCATATCTTAAGGAAAGTAAATAAGAAATGTAGTTGGGCATAAATTGAAATACAAGAAATTCCATTTGGAAATGAGAAAGAAAATCTTAGTGTAAAGGAGCCTGATACTAAAAGATGTTTCACAGATCGGTTGTGGAATCTCTGTCTGTGAAGATGTTTAAAATCCAAGTGGATGCAGCCCTGAGCAGCCTGCTGTAGCTGGTCCTTCAGTGAGCAAAGAATTGGAGTAGGTGATCTCCAGAGGTGCAAAATTGAAAGCCATATTAAAATGAAATTTAATTTAGCTCTTTAATACAAAAAAAAAAAAAAAAGTATGATGAAAGGTTCTTCCACCTTGGAAAGCAATCTCTTCTGTTCACATATGGCATAATAGAACCATAGAACCATTAAGGTTGGAAAAGACCTCCAAGATCATCTGGTCCAACCATCACCCTACCACCAATGTCACCCACTAAACCATGTCCCTAAGCACCAGATCCAACCCTTCCTTGAACATCCCCCAGGGACGGTGACTCTACCACCTTCTTGGGCAACCCTTTCAATGCCTGACTGCTCTTTCTGACAAGAAATGCTAATCCTAATTCCCAACCTAAAACTGCCCCTATGCATCTTGAGGCCATTCCAGCTAGTCCTGTCACTAGTTACCTGTGAGAAGAGGCCAACCCCCAGCTCCCCACAGCTTCCTTTCAGGTAGTTGTGGAGAGCAGTAAGGTCTCTCCTGAGCCTCCTCTTCTCCGAAGTAAACACCCCCAGCTCCCTCAGCCACTCCTCACAGGACTTGTGTCCCAGGCCCTTCACCAGCTTCGTAGCCCTGCTCTGGACAAGCTCCAGGGCTAAACTATACTGTCAAGATTTGTAAAGTATTTGATATTACTTTTTATAGTAACTTTTGTATCTAAACTATGATAGCTCTATAATACATAGGGGGCTTTTACAGACACATATTATTTAATGACCTAATACAATCCAGCTGAACACCCCATTTATTTCCCTTACCAGCCAATGAATTTTTTTCGCAGCCTACATTTCGCAGCCTACCACAGGATTTCTGTCTACAAAGATGCACATTCTGCTCTGTATTTCTGCTGCATTTAGAAACAAAATACAAACTGGGGAGACAGCATTGAACTGAGTATCACAGACTATTATCCTGGCTAGCCAAGAATTCAAATTATTCATCACTTTTTGAATTCATTCAGTTTTTAGAAGGCAGCCACTCCTCAGAGCCCCCCTTCCTCTCAAGAATCGTAACAGAGAAAAAATAAATACAACCTACTATGTCTTTTAAATTGCTTGTATATTTTATGTCTCATTCATTTTATATGCTTTTAAAAATATGTACAGGAAAAATACAAACATGCATGTCATTTATCAGTTCCAGAGAAGTCAAAAATTTTTATTAATTAATCAGTAATAGGAAAACATTTACATAATTAGCAGCACAAAAGCTAATGTTTGAAAACAATCAACTGTCAACTTCCCAGAAATGTTGTTATATTCATATTAGGTTATTTCTGTGCTATTAGCTAATAGTAATGCTATTTCTGTAACACATAAGTTTTCTGCTTTTAAAAAGACCTTTATTTTTAAGAAATACACTGCATAAAAAAGCTATTGTTGAAAAGAATCGGCAGAATATAGTAATGGAATAGCAAGTTAGTCTTCTTGAAGGAATGTCCACAATGTATCCATGGTAAATGTTATGTTTGCCATTTACATCGGGTCAGTAATCTTCTTGCCAATTTAGAGCTCAGGATGATAGCCCCCTTCGTGTTTCTTTGGCAAAAGGGGGAAAATATCATGTATAACAGTAAACACCCAGTTTCAGCAAATTATGGAGCACTACTGCAGGTTTTGTACAAATTGCAGGAACATCTCCAAAAGTGGAGTGTCCTGAGTATTTCTGCATGCATCCTTGTTGGAAAGAGGTGAATTAATGGAAAGGTTTGAAAATAGAAATGCATATATCAGTTCATAGACAATATGGAAACACAGCAAACATATAGCAGATGTAACATGATGAAATGAAAGTAGGTTTTACATTCATTAATTTTGAGAATAGAAAAATAAGTAAAACTTTTTTTTCCATGGCTTTATATGCAAAGAAATTTCTTTCTTCTGGCTCCAACCATACAGGAGGGTAAACCTAAAACATTTTAGCAATGAGAGATGTGTATTTGTATATATACAGCATGTATACATTAACAATTGAAAATTCTTTTTAAGACAGCATAAATCAAGAGTAATTTAGAAGTCTGGGTCAATACTGTTAACTGAGATCAGGATTTGTTCCACAGAATACAGGTATAATAAAGCATCTGAACTTGATTGCAATCAGTGAACAAGAGAGAACTTTCACAAAGATCATTTCAAGTGTTTTTCTTCATAACAGGAAGAGTTAAAGGCAAACCTATATGACCACTTACTTTACTTTTTCCAGTAAGTCATAAAGGGCGTGTGAACTTTGGGAATTAAAGTGAATTTCACTTATTGGGAGGACCAAAAGACAATGTTTCTGTGCTCAGATAAAATGCATAAATGTATACTTAGTGAAGAAAGTCAAATTTAGTATATATAATGCCCCAATTAAAAAAGCACATCATTTTTATTATTCTCCCTCAAAGTACAGATACAATTCTATGAATGTCTTTAATTGTTGCAATGGTTGGAGACTGCTGGAAAGCCAACCAGAGCTTTCTGTTTCTGACATGCAATAGAAAGGTAAATATAAAAATGTCAAAATGCTGCTTAATTTATATTTCTATTGCCTTAAAAAAGCTGCATTCATTTCAGAAGGTACTTCTCAAATTAATTTGCTGCCCATACTGTAGGAATCTCCATGTGCATTTATTACTTGTTATGTTGTGGGCTTTTTTATGAAAAGAAAGTCTGTATTTTTGCAAAGACAATACTGCCTAACATGCTTTCTCTCTATCCATTAATAATTCAAACTAATGCTAACTAATTTAGTGCTGTCATGATTGGGAAATTATGGAGATAACATACAGATGGATGTGCAGTGCTTCAACCTAATATAATGACCCTTCCCATTTGCGGTCTGTTTATTTCTAATTACCAAATGAAAATAAGGAATGGGTGGCCTTCAGTCATTCTGTGGATTACAGTTAAATAGAGTTTAATTTCCTAACTAACTGCTAAATGTTTTTTTAACGTGTTCTTTCCCAGCTATTTGTTTTCAAATGGCATTTGATAAAAATAGCTATTTTATATATTCTGCAAGTTATGCTGTTTATACTAATGTTCAAGCATTAAACAGTGTCACTGTAGAATCCTAGTAATTTTTTTGCCTTTTTTTTTTTTTCCATTTTTCCAAATGCCTTAGTTGTGTCTGTTTTATATAAAATTTACTGTTCACTCAAACTGGAAAAGCAAATCATACAGTCATATTAGTTGCTTTTAAATGTGTTGGTTTAGTTTTTCATGTCCACATCAAAATATATGTGGAGCTTCACACCCTGTCACATAAACAGTTTATTAGTGGGATGCTTTACACCTTTAATATCTTTACATTATATCTTTTTTAGCATCTTTACATGGTATGCCATATTTAAAAATTGCTCATTAGAAGTAGCATGGTATTTTTTAGACCTTTTTTAGGAATACAATACCTGAAGAGGTACATATTTAAACCTGTGGTTCATACTTGTTCTTGAAAACACAAATACCTGCAAATCCTATTTTTTAGATGACAAAGAGCTAAAAACGACCTACACATCTAGCTCATTGTCAGACATAAAGGAAAACGGGTATAAATGGGATTTTTAACAGTTCTATTACAGAATACCAATTTAAACAAAGCTACTAATGAATGACAATGACAAGAAATGCATTGAGTGAACCACTTACTAATTCTTGACAGTCGTGCAAAAGTAATGAATGAGTGTCATAAAAAGCATCGTGGTATTTTATGTTACTGTTTGTTTTCTTCAGGTCAGAGCAAAAGTATTATGCTCAGAGTGGTGCCCTTAAAGGCAGAACAGATGAATGACCTGAGCAAAAATTTACTTTCTTTGGGGTGAAGTTACCAAGAGGTCACTACTAGTATTATACATCACATGGAAAGAAAGTTTGAGGGGGATGTTTTTGCACTTGGGGCTACACTGCAACTTTCCTGACCTCTGAGTGTGAATGCACACCCTGAGCTGTTGGCTCCAATCCTCTTAACCGGACTGAATGGAGGGGCAGACAAAGCTACAGCACAGAATCCTTATGCTAGGCTGTGTCAAAAGGAGATGAGGCCTACCAGTAAAGGACTAACTATGAAAAATAGCTCTACCTTTTATATTTTCCTTCTGTGATTTAAATGGTTAATTGTCTTTACTGCTATTAACCTGATAGAGTTAGACCTTAAGACCTTAAAAATTAAGTAGACCAAAGACCTTAAAAATTAAGTAGACCTAAGTGATATGACCAAACATATTTCACCAATATGCAGATTAATTGTTATTTCTTAAAAACAAGTGTATCCTTTTGATGTAACCAAATCAAACTGTACACATGTAAAAAATATTTATTAATATTACCACATTAAAATACATAAGGGCTATTGCAACACTGCAAATCCCTCAACCACTAGCACTTTGTTGCTCCATATTTCAAACTGCTGTCGCACTGAAGACAGTGAATTCCATTACTAGGATTGTATGATCCTGGGCTGCAGATAACTATATGGACACACACAAAAAAAAAAGGAATTTAAATGGCATTAATACAAAATTTTTACATTTGAAATATTTAGGATGCATCTTTATCTATTTGGAAAAAAAAAAAAAAAGATTTTTTTTTTCCTCCAGCATTCTGCTAGTTGATGAAAGCAGAATTTGAGCTATTTGGCTCAACTATCTTGAATCATAGGTCAATTTGGCAATGTTAGCCTTTCTTCAGGAAAGACTTTAAATGAACAGCGTTAGTATTCAGCATGCAAAGGTATTTAAGACCTTCTTTCCTGTTGCAGAGTCTGTGTTTACCTGGGTATTTGGTTTTGCCTGGCTTAATAATGAATTCTTAGTCACTAATGCACAAACCTTCAGCAGGATTTTCCATATTTGGTTTACCTTCGTTCATTGAGGCTGGCAGGATTCACATGATCCTCAGTGGACTGTTATTATCTTGCCTAGCATTTTTTGCCACTGTTATTGCCTGGAGAGGGCTTTAGAGGTCTTATGAAATGTAAGCAAGAAAGGTTCCTTTGCAGATGACATCAACACCTTGCGTCTTTAGTACATGAGTCCAGGCAGATCAAGATGGCTTTACAGCAAAGAGAAAGCTTTACAAATACATGTAAGCGTATTCCTCTGCTTGTGTACCAGAGGAATAACTATATGCTTTTTATTTAAGACCATAGGTACACTTCTAGTAAATTCTTGCAAATTTTCAGTTTAATTGGAACAAGGTGGAATTCTATTACAATTACTATTACTTCTTTAATTTCTCAGTACTGCAATCTGCTACCTTGGGGAAAGCATGAAAAGGAGAAAGGAACCTTAGCAAGGAGGCCTGTAGCTTACTTAGCCAGCTGCTGAAAACGAATCGGTAAGCTGAAAACTAATCAGTAAACTTAACTTTCAATCTTTTTCAGTGACAAAAAACTCCTATCAGTATACCATTGCTTTGAAAGTATAAACACCCAAGCAAAATATTCTATCTTTACAGCATAATTTATATACTTGCCATTTCACACAAACTGAAAAACCCATAACATCTTAATTTGTTCTTGTATCCTATAAACTGATACCTCATGTATCTGATAACTAAATATTTAATTAAATTGTGGAATACTTAACATAAAATGGACTTTAAAAGCAGAAAAACAGTAAAAGCAAGATGAAATTATATGAACATTTCTAAAGCATTTGTATTGACCAGTTCTGTTCAAGATACTTTCACAAAGGCAGGAGACTAACTGGAATTAGTAACCTGTAGAAAATCCTCTCAGATTTAAAGCCTCTGCAAAATCACTTGTTTGGTACCTGATGAGCAAGATTTTGATACGTTTTACCACCAGTGTGTTTTGCCAAATAGATTTCTCTAGAGATAGATACATCACCCAGTGACTAATCAGGTTAACGTGTTTAATTGACTAAATCAGAATGAGATTTAGACTAGAAAAATGGCATAGAAGGTGAAGCAATATCTCGATTTAATATCATTTTTATATAAAAGCAAATGGGAAAAAATACATAATGTTGTATAAAAGAATTTTAGAGTGGAACATGGGGAAGAAAATGAAAGCAAGTTCTAATACAGGAGATTTGGATTGATAGATGATGCAGTAAGTGAAAGGGTTATGTTTAGTGCATAAATTCTGTGATTGCAGTGGGAAATAAATGATGCATTGTGCATAGAGCACTATGCAATGACATTGAGGAACCAGGACTAGGAAAGCATGACATGAAATTAGGTATTATAAAAATAATAGAGGCTACTGAACAGTGAAACTAAGATCCAGTTATTTTAATGTATCAAAACTCATGTAGGTTTTTGCTTTTGAATCCTGCAGAGGATATACATTTTTTTATTATTATTTCTCCATGTTCATGAGCCTATGCCATAACATTTCCATTTCTGTCACACATATTGAGACCAGGAGACTAGAAACATCTGTTTTCATATTCCAAAATAGAATTGGCATTTGAAAGGGTAACACAGTTATCTGAGGTTTTCAATGCATCCGTGGTGGTTGAATATCACTGGTGCCAACCTATGACTGGTAAGTAAGAAAGTATTATAAAATTGTCAGAAAGGGGAAAAAGAATCATAGAAACTATAGAGCAGCTGATCAGACTTAAATGCAACGTAAAGATTTCATGAACGAACTCTGAAATACGTACAGGTAAGCAGAAAACAATACAATCTGACATTGTTTTACCATGAAGATAAATATCTAATTAATTTGAAAGAAAGCACCTGATATGGCAGCATGTGCAAATTCAATAAACTGCAGAAAACTGTTTTGAATTAAAATTTAAAAAAGGAGTACTGAATGATGCTTAAAAGGGAAATAAGAGTTGGAGTGGAACTGGTAACAGGATTACTCATTAGCTTTCTCTTAGACAAATTTAACTAATATTTTTCACTAACAAGATTATCAGAGGTTCTTTGGACCAAATAAAAGCACTGATGACATAAAAGACACTAGGAAGAGCTCATCTGAAATACCCTATTAAATTCTAGTCATCCCTGTGCAAGAAAATTAAAACGGGGCATGGGAGATGAAGGTTTATCAAATTCAGATTCTTATGAAAGCAGATAGAAAGTGGTTGATATGTTCCAATTATAAAATAGGAGAAGAAAAAAAAAAATCTATGTAAGCTGAAGGGCAGTCTCTACATCAGAACAAATGAATATAAACTTTCTATGAACTTAGATTAAAAGCCGAATCTTCTTAACTACAAAGCAAGTGTAACAACAGAGATTAAAGCTCCCAAAATGTTCTAAAATGGACCCTAAAACTGTTTTAACTGGATTACATGAGCTGGTTCCTGCAACAACAAAGGAAATTACTGGATAACCTATGAAGTTGAACTTTGCTGTTTTTTCATGGAAATGTATTTATCAAAGTGTTTCAATGAGTAAGTGCATGTTTTAGAAGAAGCTCTGCGACTAAGAAAAATAACCGGAAGATGTTTTGTTTTCTCTTTTTGTAACAGATTTAGGGATTGTAGCAAATCACAATTGATTATGAATCCAATTCATATTTCTGAAGAAAAAAAAGCCAGTCACAATGAGTAGTGCTAGCCATGTATGTAAGATACACAAAGTAAGTCTCCCGTGTTATTATGTCTTTGGAGAACTACTCATGAAGTCTGAGGTATAGAAAAGAAACGTAAAGAATCTGTAGTAGATAATAATAATGTTGAACAGAGGTCATGATCCAAACCATGACCCAAAATATGACCCAAGAGACTGAACGTAGTTCAGTGAAGATAGTGTCAGGAGAAGAAAATGGTCAGTCTTCTAAGGATGTACAAAAGCTGTTGAAAAGATAGAGTTGACAGAATTGTTTCCAGATTCACTGAGACTAACAAGAAGTACCAGGTATAAACTATATAAAGGGACACTACAAACATTTCTGAGAGAAAATTTTCCAGTAGCGATGATTTTCAGTACTGAGTTGTATGTCCTTCGGTGTCTGTGAAGTCTGTCCTCTGAGGTTTTCAAGATCATGCAGGACACATCTGTCAGGAATAATTGAAGCTGGTATCTTGCTTTGAGGTAGAATGATAGACAGGTCAATAGCGGAGGACCCTTTCATTTACACTGCCTATGACAGGGTGTTTTGGATTCGGGGAAAGGAAAATATTAATTTTACCAAAATGTCAACAAAGGAAAAGATTATATGTTTGAGCATGCTGGTAGAATGACATCTGCAACTATGGGAAGTAGTAAGTAGACATGTTTCAGGACTGGCTGTTTCAGATTCTTCTGTACCTCAGATGGGAAATCTTGCCTCTGTATCAGCCAAAGATACGTCTTATGATCCCAGTTGAACAGGAATCAGCTTCTTGGGCTAAAATTGGTGTAGAGCTATGTAATATTTCTGTCTAGTGCAGGGGCGTATAAAAAGGGATGTCAGCTAGGAAAACACTATTATTTTTCACTGCTGGTGTTAAACGGCCATTGGAGATAAGACAAAAATTCCATTTTGAAGAAAAAAAGAAATATAAAATAGTTTAGTATGGACTAAAGAAAGAATGGACTTAGAAAGCCCAAAACAAAACTGCAGTCTGTACATAACAAATCATCCTAAAAAGAAGATATGCTTTTCTAAAATTGATTCTCACGTTCCTTTTCTTGAAATCAATGGTGCCTTGTGCAACAGGACCTTGTATTGCAATAAAAGTACTAAATTGATATATATCTTGCCCTTCCATATATATATATATATATGTGTGTGTGTGTGTGTATAAAAATTTTCCTGGAAGAAACGGACTAAAAATTTGTCTCTCTCATGAAGACAACAAACTGGAAAAAACAATAGCACATGGAAGCATTTCCCATATCCTACAATTTTAGGACTGTCTCCTTCTGTTTTCTAATTTCTTCCATGTTCTTAATATTTCTTTTTAAAGTGTAGTCCATACTGTAAACTGTCTTTGATATGTAATCCAGTGTTTCTTTAACTACTTCTAGCTCTGTAGGGAATTATCCATGTCAAAAGCTTGACAACAGATTTATTCTCTACATGTCTGTCTTCCGATGTTCCCTTGAGACTTCAGTCTTAATATCTGGGAATCGTATGAATAACCTTTTGCCAGGGGACATGTAATCTGGCAAAGCCACTTTTCAAAACAACGATCCTGACCATCTAGGATAAAGGTTTATCACTTGTTTAAATATGAGGAATCCAATGAATAAAATCAACATAACATATTACATAATAATACATAAATAAAATTCAATCAATCCTCCCTTTTTCTATACCAAATGGATCACAAATATTTACTAATTCATTATGCTTTTATTCTCACTTTATTCTCACTGAGATCTCCACATCTCAGATCCAGAACAAAGCATTTAAGTTTGTAATTACATTAAGGCATTAACTTATATTCCTGCTTTTATAAATTTAAGGAAAAACATAATTGTCTTTGCCTGACCTGAAAAACAATACTTGAAACATGCCTTGTAAAATTGCAGATTTTCTACACTAACTCAAAAAAAAAAAAAAAAAAAAAAAAAAAAGGAAAAAAAGCCACTGTATCTAGAGGTCTGAAAGTAAATTGATTAATTTTAATTTGAGTCCTCAGAAACTGTGAGTCTGTCTTAAAGTCTAAATTAACAAGATTTTACAAATGTTCTACCCAAGTACCAACCTGACCCAGTACTGGCTACCTTGACAGACTTGTCAAGACTTGTCAGGATCACAGCCCAAAACAGTTGGGCAGAACAATTTTATAAAATTACATAGCAAAATATTCTGTTCAATCAGAGCAAAAAGCATTGTAACTGTATTTAATGCTTGTATGATAAATGAATTTGTCACTTACCACAACATTCTGGACAGCCTGGATGTCTTAGAGCATTCATTCCATATCCTGGATAGCAGCGATCAATCCACACCATTTGCAGAGTACCTTCAATGTAGTATATTTCAGGCAACGGTTCAGCAGTTTTCTTCCTAACTTCTACTTCTTGCTTAAAAAATCTCTCTATGAGGTATTTTGCCTAAATTGAAACAAATAATATTTTTTTCAGAGTCTTTGATGCAAAGAGGGAAGAATAGAAATAAAGACTGAGGAATGTGGGTATGACTTAGTATTTAAAGGACATATTACTAAACCCTTTTTTGTAGCAGGTAGGTGGAATGGTAACAAGAGGATAATCTGATATTTTTGGATACATGGTTTTAATTTAGATAAACCTTGATCAATTAATTTAGATAAACCTTGATCAATTAATTATCACTGAAAGTTTTCAGGATTGTATAAATACAACTTTTAAATCTAATCCGTGGCAATTTTGCCAGCCCTAGACATCTGTAGCTCAGCATCAATAGTTTTGCAGCTTTCCCTCCTACACAGGTACTATTATTTTGGTTCAATTAGATTTCATACTTTCCATCCATATTAGATATCTCTCTCCAATTTAAAAAAAAATGCCAAAGGTCTCCTGCAACCAAGTTAGATAAAGAGATTATTAAATCAAACATAACCATAGAAGAATAATTTTATTACTCAAAAAGATTAGCACATATAGAATCCTATATAGCATCAATATTTGTTTCAATCAGTGCAGAAGCAGCAGCATAGAGTCACAGAAATATTAGGATACAAGAGAGCTCTGCTCTGTCTCATCTACTCCAATTCCCTAGCTAAAAGCAATGTGTATTTTTAAAAAGTCCTTATTTTCCCTGATTATTTTTTTTTATTTTCTTACTAGGTGCATGACATTGGAATATCAAAGATTTTAGTTCATAGTAGTTAAACTAAAAATGTGACTTTAAAACTGAATAAATGTTATAAAATCTGTAACAAAAAATAGACTGATTAGCAACCTGACAGTCTAGGAGTAAGAAGTCTCAATGTTTCATGTCCAGATAGTGATTCATTTGTATACAGGGATTAATCACATATGTAAAAAGCTGAACAGAAAAAGTGAAAAAACCTTAATAGGCTTGCAAAGTTCACTACACACACAGATTACAAAAAAAAGGCAAAACCAAATTTATTTATACACTCTTATTTTGATCTTGCCTGCATGAAAAAGATTAGCTTTGACCATGAGCTTTCCCCACAGATTTTTTCTTTCCAGTGGAAAAAGCTGCTTAATGAGGACTGCATGTTTTAGCCTCCCTTGCCCCTCCAGTGAAATCCCAAAGGACAATTTGCATGCATATTTCTTGACAATGGGAAGGAAGAGGTAGATGCTTCAGAATAAAGTTCAAATCAGCACTATACCGAATAGAAGGAGCACCTATAATTGGTATCCTGTGAAGGAAAGCCTCAGAAAAACACTGGTCAAGATTGCCTTGAGCTCTCCCTTATGTTCCTACAGTATTTTAGTCCAGGTTGTAAGTGAATATATTCATGATCCACAAAATTTACTTCAAAATGTGGGCAAATAAAAAACCTCTTTTATCCACCCCATCATTTCTTTGAAAACATGACCTATCGGGCCCTAAATCCATAAATAGTAGGGGACTTCATCAGCATGTTTCTGACATGAAACCTGTGTCAACTTTCTATGGATGGATGTTACAGAGCAGCTAAATATGGAAACGAGTCAGGAAAATGACTGCCAGTACAAAGATGCAGCAGACTAAGTAGTGCCACAAAGGCTCTACGTGATATCACTGAGTGTTCATCTCCTATGTTCCAACAGGTTCCTCACAGCAGTTACCTAACAACTCATCTCTCCTCTCCTAGGTATCTTCAGCAAACATACACCTTTTCATGCCTTTCTTTCCAACTCTCTTTCCAACTTTCTCTTTACTTATCATAGAACCATAGAATGGTTTGGGTTGGAAGGGCCCTTAAAGATCACCCAGTTCCAACTCACCCACCATGGACAGGGACACCTCCCACCAGTCCAGGTTGCACAAAGCCCCATCCAGCCTGGCCTTGAACACCTCCAGGGATAGGGCATCCATCCAGAGTTTCTCTGGTCATCCTGTTCCAGTGCCTCACCACCCTCTGACTGAAGAATTTCTTCCTTATATCTAATCTAAACCTACCCTCTTTTAGTTTAAAGCCATTCCCCCTTATCCTATCACTTCACTCCCTGGCACAGAGTCCCTCCCCAGCTTTTCTGTAGGCCCCCTTTAGGTACTGGAAGGCTGTTGTAAGGTTTCCGTGGAGCCTTTTCTTCTCCAGGCTGAACAACCCCGACCCCAACTCTCTTAGCCTGTCTTCACAGGAGAGGCACTCCCTTCCCCTCCTATGGCAGAAGGCACATCTTCCTCCTGTATTTCCCTTTCTCTTTTTCCTTTCCCCATTAATAACTTCTGAATTAACAGTTAACCTAGTAAGCAAAAGACTGGCTTCTGGCTTTCTGCTGGAAGAGACAAAATTCTGTAAAAATAAAATAAAAATAAAAATCTGCAGGCAGCTAAAATTTTACCAAATTAGTGATAAGATCACTTTGAATTTATGGAAAGGCACTCCATTACAAACAGCATGTTTAGTATTTATAAGACAGCGTATATACAAAGATTCCTGATTGTCTTGCTATTTTTCATACTCTGTTTAACAGACTTAATACAGACCAATAGTTTGATCTGCCTTAGCCATAAGGGCAACAGAATTTTGACAATTTTAACCAAATTTGTATTTTTAATGAAATTTATATCCACTAAAATATTGATTTATTTATTAAACACAGTATGCTTCATATTTTATGCTGATGTTATACTTTGTTAGAGTAGCTTATTATGTTAGTTGCCATTTTATTCCTCCATCTACTGTACCTTGTTTAATCTATGAGATGCATCACAAGCACTTCGCTGACATAGTCTGTTGTTTTCTTCTCTATCTAAGCACGTAACTGTAACAAAAGACAACATATTTACATAACAGTCAATGAAATCAATTTTTTTTTTTTCTTTTTACTGGTTTAAGATTCTAGTCATTTCTGATGCAAGAATGTTGAAATTTCTTCCACATTTCAGATGTCTGACTTGCAACATTTTAGAGAAACCATACAGTCTTTCCTTTTCCAGACATTATCAATATGTCTATGTCTAGTTTTCCATATACTTAAGTATTTCACAGTAACTGTCATTTACTTGTGAATTGTGATGACAAGGAAATGTGTAATCTTAGATGCTTCCTAGATTCATCCCTAATAACTTAGCTATTATTATGCATTTATACAGACAAGTTTTGAAACAGTCAGCCAGGAACCCTAACTGTTCAAGCTTCTGACTGTCCAAGCAATGGACTCAAGTTTTTTCTCAAGACCAGCTACAGCAATATCTAGCGTTTTAAAGATTCCTCCCACTGGTCTCCTCCCCTGCACACATCTTAGTTCTGTATCTTCACCCTCTCAACCCTTTCCATCCTCATAGGAATCCCTATGGGACATTGAACAGAAGGAAAACTTTAAGTAAGGACTGAATTAAAACTGTAGCTACATTTTAGTAACCCATTTGCATGGGTCCACATTCCTTGTCAACTGACTACCACTAACATGTTACAGTGAAGGCCCAAGAAATAGTTTAGAAGCTGCTGGCCTACTCTCCAGAACTCGCAGTAGATTAATCTGCCACAGTAAGAAGAAAATTATCTGTTCACATGTTACTTTCACACCTTATATTATAAGCTTTACCTAACTCCGTCACAGAATTCTGAATGCCAAAAGCTGCGTGGAAATCAAGTGCTAATACTTCAAGCTAATAAAGAATGTGTAGTATACCACTGGGTTGTATCAAAGTTTAAATCCACCAAAACCTCTAACTGGAGGATTTCTCCTCCTTGATTGTAGAAATGTTTCAAAGTATTGCTCAAACATTCTATAAAGCCTGCACATTGTTTACATCTCACTTATATCATCTCAATAAATAAATAATTAACCTAAACTAGCTACATTCTTCACTTGTCAGTGCTATTTACTACAAATACAGTCTTCAGACAAACACAGCTGTTTCATTATTTTTGAAAGTAATTCTATTTAATTTTTGAGAAAATTTAAATCATACAGTGGAAAGTGGAAAACATGCAATTGGTATTCTTTTTCAGAAAGGTATCTTCTCAAACTGCATGTCTTGATGCATAGTGACTAATCTAATGCAATATATGAAAAGAATGAAAGCCTTTTTAGAGTTGAAACAATTAGAGTAAGCTCACAACAATTTTACGTATGCTCTTACATATATTCAGCTCAGCAATTACCAACTGCATCTCTTTGGGTTTTAGACATCTCTTTTAATAACAAAGTAATTCAAGTGAACTACACATATATAGGGACTGCATCACATGTTCTTTCAGACCTCATTCACAGCATAAAGGAGCTGAGACTTTCTTTTCATATGGTTTCAGTGTTCAGAAAGAATATTCTGAAAAAAAGCCTCAATAAAAAAAAGTTTATATTAAAGTGAAAATGTATTTTTAATACCTGAACTTTATTCAGGGATGATAAGTAACTCAGACACTAAAAAGTCATTTATATTTATCTATAAAGACACCCAAATATCAGTTATAACATTTTATAATTATTACAATATATAATGACACTCAGTAGCCTTAAGTATTCCATAATTTAGTGACATTTGCCCTCCCCAGATCTGGGGGGGGAAGGTGGGTTGGGGACACACGACAACTCTTTGTCATGGAGTGCAGCGACAGCACAAGAAGTAATGGCTTTAAACTAAAAGAGGGAAGGTAGATGTAAGGAGAAAATTATTTACTATGAGTATTATTTACTATAGTATGAAAATTATTTACTATATTTACCAGCTCCAGTGGTGAGGCACTGGCACAGGTTGCCCAGAGAAGCTGTGGATGCCCCATCCTTGGAGGTGTTCAAGGCCAGGCTGAATAGGGCTTTGGGCAACCTGATCTGGTGGGAGGTGTCCCTGTCCATGGTGGGGGCAGAGAAGGGATCTTTAAAGTCCTTTTCAACCCAAACCAGTGATTCTGATTCTAAGCCACCTAATTATTTGCTTTGAATTGTGACTAAAGGAAACTGAAAATACCAAAGTCAACCCAGTATATTTGGCAATTTATTCTTACATGGATTTCGCTCTTGTATTATTGCCACTTAAAGAAGGAAAGGTGCTGAGATTCATCTCATTTAACCTCACAGCACATCCATGGAGGGATTTATATAGCTGTAATAGGTGCCTATAGGAAGGTCAGTTAGGGAGTTAGGGAATATACTGTATCACTTTTCTTCCCATGTTAGGGTGCATTAAGGAACGTGATAAAGTTTTATGATAAAAAACAAAAAGCATATTGATCTATCCAGAGCCATAAAAAGTTCTGAAGCTTTTATGAAATAATGTAAAAGACACATTTTTGAGTACATAACTATCTTTTTTGCTATTGACATCAATATTCGCATGCAATACTTTGAACAATCAAAAAACTTTAATTTTAAATACTTACAATACTTTCTGCACATAAGCAGTAACATGCACTAGCTATAAAAAATATAATTATTATTTAAAAGCAAGGCAGATTTTTACCTGAAAATGTAAAGAACATTTCATTCTGTAGTCCTCCTCTCTGCATTTTTACATGATGGCATTCTGACTTAATTAATATAACCTCACAAGAAAGTTCAGCAACAAGTTTGTTTAGTATCTGAATCAAGGCCTTCTTAAAAGAAATGTTATGAAAACTATTGCAGGGGGCTGCGTGATACCGTACTGTCAATTCATAGTAATATTGAGGATCAGAGTAAGCTGCAGGAAAAAAAATAGAAAAGATGATGAGGCAAATGTATGAAGCAAGAATAAAAAAGTAATTCATATACTTGAAAATAAAATTATTAATTTAAATTCTTAATTTATAAGCAATACCTACTTTGAACCCCCACAGTATTTTTAATGATACATAACATATACTAGGCTACTTAGAAACACTTGAGAGAGTTATACAAGTCCACATTCTTAATTATATACATAGGTAAGTCTTACTGATCATTACTGTAATTTTTTTTTTTAAACCAACAGGAAACTACAGTAAAGGCATCAAGAATATGAAAATTAAGGTTAAGAAGGACGTTACAAAATATCCTGTAGTTTGTGGTGCAGTATTTAATCTCATCCATTAGCATCAGTTATAGTAGCCTATCCTACATTTCTTAGTCAGCTATCATGTAAGTATATTAAGAAGAGTAAAAACTGAACAGAAGTTCCTTCTCTATCAGTGTACGTACCTGAACAAGCTACCATACAGGTATGAAATTTACTTTTAAGGAAGAATCAGTTATTTCAACTTTACTTTGAAGCTAAATGCATACCCAGACATCTTTTAGAAATATACTGATATACCATAAAATGCATATTTTTCATTATTTCATGGTAACCACTCTACTTACACAAAGCTGAAGACCAACAGAACAGAATGCTAAATTGTTAAATTAAAACCAGGAGTGAAAGAACGAAGAAGAGAGGTCAAGGTGTGGATAGAATCATAGAAACAAGAAAGCAGGGAGAGGTGCAAGGAAGAAAGAATGAAGGAAGAGAAACCAAACCAGCTGAAAGAAAAGAGAAAATCACAGGATGGCTTGGGTTGAAAGGGACTTTAAAGATCATCTAGTTCCAACCCCCTGCCATGGGCAGGGATTCCACCACTAGATTAGGTTGCCTAAAGCCCCATGCAACCTGGCCTTGAACACTTCCAGGGATAGGGCATTCACAACCTCTCTGGACAACCTGTTCCGGTGCCTCATCACCCTCATCATGAAGCATTCCTTCCTTATACCTAATCTACATCTCCCCTCTTTTAGTTAAAAGCCATTACTCCTTGTCCTATCGCTACACTCCCTGACAAAGAGTCCCTCCCCAGCTTTCCTATAGAACGCCTTCAAATACTAGAAGGATAGCTGCAGAACAACCAATTAAGACAGCTCAGAAGATCCTCCACCTTGCTTTTGCATCCTCCTTTTCCTTTCCTTTGCTGCTGCATATTCTGGATTTTTTGTATATTTGTATGAAACTTGAATTTTGTATGCTAATATTTAGATTGGATCCTTATTGAAAAATGTAAGACTGCGTTACTGAAAACGGTAAACTTTTCCATCAAAACTGCTTCAGAAAATTTCTTCCTATCCAATTCTGTCAAGCAAGCTAATCGCTAAAAGTCATAGGTATTCTACATTAAGGCTACTGAGGCCAAACTCAAATTAATTTACAATGCAGGTTAATTTAGGTTATTGTGCTCTACCAAGTCTTTAAATGAGCACTGGTATGCATTTCAAATTTAAGATCAGACACCATTCTGTTTAAGGCAATAGGAACTCTTGCCTACATCTCCACAAGAATAAATTTCTATACTTTATGGAAGAAAGAGAGAGCTAGTAATGAATGACATTGCCTTTATAATATTTCCCTTTCACTTCATCAAAGACTTTTACCTCCTGACAGACAAGTATGTAATCAGAACAAGAAAGAATGAGCTACAAATACTATATAATTAAGTGATAAATACTTTATATTTTAAAAACACAATCGGGTAATAACTATGGCATTAATCTGGTGTGAAATAAATCCATATTTCTGTGCTAAAGTTAATCTACTAAAGAATAATTCAATTTAAAATCATAGTATTTTTATGTTGTTAAGGATTACTGCCTATTCAATTTGTTGCATTTCATTATGTTTTATGTTTCTTTTTTAAAAAGAACCGTGTTCATAAATTTCTCAGTAAACCAGTGAGCTTCATGTAAGGCTCTGTAAATGCCTTCAAATGAACTGCCTGGTAGCAAATGCTAATAAAACAGTTTATCCAGAAAAACAGAATATCTTTACCTCCCCGAGTTAAGTTCTAAGTAAGCACTACATATTTATAAATAGCAACACACATTTTAAAATAAAATATTTTTCAATATAAGAGCACGCTTACCAAGGTTGATAACTTACCATAAATAAGATATTTTAATATGAGTTTTTTATCAGGTTGCGTAGCTGTTAACTTATAAAGAAGAGAACAATTGTAAACTCCACTCAGATGAGATTTGAAGTGTCTCAATATTAAAGTTCCCGTTGGTGATATTTGCACACTGCTATTTTCTAGTAAACACAGTAATAAAATAATTTTAGCTGTCATGATGAGAAAATGCAGAAAGTAACTGACCAAATGGTTATTTACTCTTAAACTGTATAATAATATGGATTCAGCTGAAGGCACAGGAATCAGAAACTGAAGCTTAGAGGGTGTCACTCAGTTCAGCTTTACACAAATATTCCATATTGCTACTGAGTTTTTAAGTATTGGTTCATAAAAAAAAAATAATTAAGTTAATTAATATTTTAATTAATATTAATTAATTAAGTTTATATTGCTCTTATAATTAAGTTTTTAAGGAAAAATAAAAGCAATATATGAGGTCAGACTTTGGGCACTGATATTGAGCCATGCAGTTGTCCCATGTAGTCAGCTGGTAGTTTACATGATGACAGCTGATGAGCCCTTTCCTGACTTAAGAGTCCTCAGATAGTGCCAATACAGATAAGGGTTTCTCAAATAGTAGCATGCAGCCTCTCTTGCTGGCAGCTGTCAAAGTAAACCTTGGGATTAGAGCGGATTATAACAGATTTAAAGGTAAAATACTCACTTTGATAAAATATTTTGAGAATGGATTTTTTGTTCTAGTTTTGGAGTAAAAAAAAAAAACAAACCAAACCAAACCAAAAACACTATATTTAGTATCCTAAGTAACTTAGACCTTTATCTAGTGCATGGAATTAGTGTGGTATGAAAAACATATTTTTAGACTGAAAAAATCAATACTAAGGACTTGAGATCTATGCTACAGACATCTTAGCTTTTTTGCTTCAGATAAGTCTTAGTCTGGTTTTACAAACTGCCCATGTGTTATCGCTCAAAGCAAACCTTTCCAATTAGCTTCACCCAAAAAGAATATAGTCTGTGCAGTCACCAACCAGTCCACAATCCAAACAAAATGTGGTAAGAGGGTAGGGTCAAGCAATTCACTTCAAAGCCACATTCCTATTCAAACTAACATGTTAGTGTGGATGCACACTGATTTTCCTGGGATGCAATGTTAAGAAAGATACTGAGGGGAAAAAAAAATAAAATAAAATAAAATAAAATAAAATAAAATAAAATAAAATAAAATAAAATAAAATAAAATAAAATAAAATAAAATAAAATAAAATAAAAAAGCAACCTTGATTGAACTGCATCTTTTTACACACTTGGCAGCAGGCTGTGAGACAACTTTGTTCCTCAAGAATCTATTTCAGCTTTTAATCAGCTTAGTTTTGTCTCATATATAACTATGTTTAAAATAAAATTTAATCACTGGTAAAAAAGAGTACTATTAAAAAGACTGGAAGTGCAAATTCTTTGACAAGAAAGGTTTGGGATTCCATATTAGGTTTTCACACTAATGGGACACTGTCTTTCATTTTTTTGGTCGATGAAGAGGTTTTTAATCTAGTGATGAATTACTCAGGATGTAGTCTGGATGTGTCTTGGGATGTGTCTCTAAACTAGGATAACATTTCCTGCTGTAGGCTGAAATAGCTAACAGATTTATATTGTCAGAAAACCATCACAGATTTAAGAACTGTAGTTCTAATTTTGGCATGTTAACCTGCCCTGTGTGGGCCAAAAGCAACATCACCTTTAATTGACTGGATAGCTGGATCACTTTTAAGTGCTTTTTTTATTTTAGAATGTTATTGTACCTGGAACAATGAAAGCTTCACATAGAACAAAACATGATTTTTTTAGTATTAATCATTAATTATTTTAATTATATGTCTGTGTGTAAAGGATCTCCTATTGGACCACAAAATCAAACCCTGTTTGTTTTGTTGTTGTTGTTTTGTTTTGTTTTGTTTTGTTTTGTTTTTCTGAATATTAAAAAAGAAACCACAGTTAAAATCCCTTGCTTCATGAGATTCACTGGATGAATACTGCCTAGATGAGTAGTCTGGACAGGACTTGACAGTCTCTCAGGAAGCAAGGATCAAAATATCATGAACACACAGATATACACATCTGCTAAAAGCATCTTTGTATTTCTGATTCTCCTTCCTTCCCTCTCCTCACAACTGCTTGATATACGAACAGTAGGTTTTAGAAGACCTCATAATTGACAGGCTGAGTGTGAGTATTTAATTTGTAAGTTGCTTTTGAGGTTCTCTGTTTTACAAATCTATAGTACACACTTTTTTTTTTTTTTTCCTTTCAAAGGACATAGTCGCAGTCTTCCCAAACTTCTTTGAGTATGTTAGGTAACAATGTGTATAAAAAACTGTCCTTTAAGTCCAAATTTCTAGGTTCATTTTCACAAAACTAGAACAAGCTTTCAATGCTAATTTGCATTAGCAAATAGTCTAAGAATGAGATGCTTTCTCACCTTTTCTGTTCTATTTAATTGTTCAGGACACCACGAGAAGTGATGTTTTATGCAGTGAAACTTTAGGATGCAGAACAGAAGAAGCAATTATTTTTAATCTTTTTCATCCACTTAAAGTGTATTTTGAAATACTTGTGTTGTCAGCCAACCCAACAGATGATGTTTAAAAACTTCAAAGTACAATTTCCAGATCTTAATACAGAGGAGTCACTGAACTAACTGAAGAAAAATGGCTTGTTAATTTTAAAGTCGTAATGATTTTAAATTACACGTCATGTAGAATTAATTTTTCATTACTGTTTCAACAACACATAAGTAGACTAGAACTATCTGTGACCAAAGCGACTTGTTCAAAAAATAGAACTGTTTGTTAATGGCCACAGAAATAAAAGAGTGTTTACTGCTCTTTGTGAGTTTTTTACTGTAGTCATGATGTTCAATTTATATAGTCAGAAAAAACTTTTGGGTCACAATACACCTTCTTAGGGTGTGTGTCAAGGGCTTGTCTGTCTGAAAACGAATCTGACTTCTCTACCTATGAAAGTTAGTACAATGAGATTTTATGCTTAAATAAAGCATAAAATGCCTAGAGATTTTATGCTTAAATAATTGCATTTATTCTGAAGCATTCCAAAAAGCATAATTTTGTTAGTCTTTCCTAAGACTGTATTCACTATTCCACATTCCCACTGAAAGTATTCTTTTCTTTTCTGTGAACACACTGAAAAATTATGAAATAAAATATAATGCAATGTTTATGAATCCTAATTTCCTACGATTATGGAAATTCACCATGCTAGATACTAGAAGACTAACTAGTCACACCAAAGCCCATATAATTTTCACCACTTAGCGGGATTGGACCTATTATAAAAGGCATCCAAGCAATCAAATTATTTTACACAACAAATTACACACAATAAATTATTTTACACAACAAAAACTTCATAAGCTATAAACTTAAGATAGCTTTTTGTCTGTTTAAACTTTCCTTGAATTGAAAGAAAATATGACATCCCTAGGAGACTAAGAACTCTCTTTGTGACATTTATCCAAAATTGTGGTGGCTGAAGGCTAAGTTCTCTCATTACCACTTTTTTAAACACTTTTTTTCTACCTCTCACCTCTATGGAAAGCTATGCCAGGAAAACACAAGTTTTCTTCTCTTATAGAAATATTTTTTGCCCTCCTGCTGCTGATTCTAGTACACATAAAGTTTCCGCTGAGCCGAGAACCCGTCACCATAACTTTATTACTAGTCAACCAAGGTTGGCACAGCAACTTGGGATATTACTGAAGCAATCTGCAGAAAGAGATTTAAATCTGTCCAATGAAAGTCTGAGGTCTCCATGGTTTAAACATTTTCTACATAGTTAACACTGTTGAAACTGTGGTTTGGGTAAGCAAAAGCCAGAGGAGTCAAAAGGGAAATTTTTGATAACTGTGAATCAGGAGGCTGCCTTCTGTCTGGTCAGAGACAGTAAGCTCAGTACTTATGCACATGACAATATACCTGATACCGCATCTGCCATGCATCACAGACTGGGCATCAAGATATATCATTTACAATGCAGTACACACAGCTAACCAGGATATATCTATCCCAAAAGAGATGTTTCACTTAAAATGACATAGTCCACAGGCTTAAGTATAAGCAAAAACATCTATACCTCACTGAGACAAAGAATGCTAGAAATTCATTTTGAGGGCTAAGCCCGTTACTAGATTCAGAGTGAAGACACGGTGTATTATCAGATGCTACAGAAACGTGAAATGCTCAGCTATGAAGGCTGGCATCTAGAGGATTAAGAATGAAGAATCACTATGGTACAAATGGTACTTCAGATTGTGTAACATGAAAAGTTACTTGAAAATATATGAAAAACAAGGACAGTGTTTTGATAGACACCAATATAGACTAACAGGAAAGCAAATAGGATTTGGTAGCACTGCCATTCTAAACGAGTGAATAGTTCATAACCTAAACAATAAACTAAACTAGGAGATTAAACAGATTTATAGATTCATCATAATGTACAATATACTTTAAAATTACAAGTATGGAAATTGTACTGAAGAATAAATGATATATATATATATATATGGAAGGAAATAAAAAACATAACTCAGAGCAGGTCATGACCTATGATTCTAAGGAATCGTTATTATGTGAGAAAAGTAGTAAATGTACAAGTAGCCCAGCACACTCCATGGAGAAACAGTGATTAGTTGTTTCATGCCATACTAGCAGATTAGGACAATGACTTCATTAGATGCATCAGCAAGAGTATAATCAGCAGTTTAAATTAAGTGATTATTCTCTCCCTACTCAGCACTTATTTGGGCACTACCGAACACTGTATTTTGTTTGGACTCCTCAAGACAAGACTGATACCAGCGAAGTGGAGCAAGTCAAGCAGAAAGCCTGGGATATTGTTAAGGAGTTAGAGGACAGGAGGCAGAGGAAACTGGGATTTTTATCCTACAGAAGTGTAAGGAGGGAATTGCAGTGCTTCACTACCTAAGGGGAGTTATGAGAAAAATAAGCCGTACCTTTTAAGAGGTACATCACAAAAGGTAAGTAGCAATGATGACAAGTTGCAATACAGGAAATTATGAGTGAAAACAAGAAAAAAAATGGAACAAGTTGCACAGAAAGGACAAAAATCTCCATGGATGGAGGGCAAGGCCATAAGCAACTTCATATCTGAAGGCAGCCTGTCATTGAGCAGGAGACCAGGCTCAATCTCACAGGCCATGACCCTATATTACTCTGTCCTTACAGAACACTCCCAGCTGTCTCTCAAGGCAGCAAAGGATGCCATCCTCAGCATCTGTTGTATCCAGCATGCCCTGCTCTGCCTTGTACTCTTTAGAGATACAACATCTACAGAGATGTGCGGATCTGTTATTTTGGCTATCCTGAATTCTGAAAATAGAAAGTTAATGTATCTGATACACATACAAACAACAAGTACCCTCAATTAGTTCTCCTCCATTTACATTCCCACCACTGTAAACATCATGCTTCTTTTCAGGTGAGGAGGAGGAGAAGAGAGAGGGTGCAGGGGGCCATGTAAGAACATAAATACTTACCTGAAGAAAGGTAACCACCTGGTCCATTCCACCGGAATACTGGATCAATCAATTCTGAGTTTCTCAAATGATTTGTAACACATAAAATACGTGGACTGTTGTGATCCAGCTTGACATAAACTTTCACTGAAATAAGTTTATTATCATTAGCATAAGATATTTACCAATGCTATCCTAACACTGCGCTATACAATTTTAACACGGTATCTCACAGGTGATCTTGAATGGAGTTCTAATTTTGGCACTGCTCCTGTTGTCTCTACATCAAAATGATATATATATATAAATAGAGAGCAATTTTGTTTTCTCTGGACAATAACATTAAGAGAATTATTTCTAGCTCTAGGTATATCTGGCTGTGTAAACAAGAACCACAGTGCACTGTAACATCCTTCTGAGTGGAGTATGTCTCAGCAGGCTCTTATAAGCATGGACTTCTGCAGTTTTCTGTCTGACTTGGTGTCTAACACATATGGAGAGAGTAGAGATGCAACCTGCTAATCCAGGGCACTCGGAAGCTTGCTGTTTACTTTCTATTCTCAATTGCCTTTTACCAATGTGCTACATACATGCATATATATAAATATACATATATATATTTATATTTTTCTTAAAAAGTGGTTTTAGTGCTGTACCTCAATAAATGGTGAGCTATTTTTCAATTCAGAGATAATGATTTAGGAAGCAAACTAAGTAAAGTAAGGATGTACTTAGTCTTTTCCTCCAGTAAAGCAGGTGTGCATGTCATATGAGATTTGCAGTGTGCAGGTGCTTCCAGATCTTTAATTGCTTCTAAAAAATTCAAGATTGGTGTGGACATAATCACTCCCATAATATACATGATTTCAGTGTACAATTTGTTTTATCTCCCTTCCTACCAACATTCTGCAAAGCATTTGTGTTCTTTAGATGCTAGATACTTATGCTGAACTTGAACGTATCAGGCTATCCTAAAGCCATTGAAAAGCTACAATTAGTAGAAAACCACCGCCATTACTGCATTGTGGTTTACAGAATCTGACTAATAAGTAAAACAGAATCAAATAATAAATTACTATTTATTTTACCACTCACTATTTCAGATTCCCTGCAGGTGGAAAGCAGTTTAGCTATTTGTTGCAGGAAGGGATTAACATTCATAAAAACGGTTTCCACTTTCCCATTATGGCAACTGGCGGCAATAGCACCAGTTTTCTCTCCCCTTCAAGAATGGTTGTTTCCTTTCATTAAAGAAAAGTCACTTATATTCACAACATTAAGTTGCTTAAACAGAATACAGACTTAGATATTAACATTTAATATAGAAAAAATAAATTTATAATTTTGATAGTCTTAAGAACAGGGGATATGTCCATCCTGGCTAATAATTCTCTTGTTACAGTAGTTTCTGTTGCAGAAAACAGAAGAGAATCTTTTTAATTTACAGTAGCATATCATGGAAATAATTGTCATTTACAGGTGCAATTTCAGTTTTTAATCCAGAAGCATGTAAATTAATATGAACTCTACATATCAATGCAATTGCAGGTGTGCGGAGCATTTTTCATTGTAAATACTTAGTATTTTTCTCAAAATTTACTAACATACTGGTTTTAATAAGAGTCTACTGCAGAAAAATTATATAGATTGCATATCTCTCCCACCTTGTATTTTGTTTTTGATTTCCTCAAGTTGATTTTGCTTTGTCTTATAGCAATCTAAATATATTCATATATCCACAATAAAAAGTAACAAAATTGTGGTGTCATTATTACTGTGACTTGGCAAATGGTAAATTTTTCCCCACCACTGTAAATTTCCATGACAGCTTTGTAAACATATGTTGTGGGAACAATATAGCAGTAGGGGATCTGATAGAAAACAGTAACTGATAAAATATCTACCAGGTATAACTTTATTCTTCTTGCTTTTAAAATAAAGTCTTACATTTTTAATCAAAGTTGTTTTTTTTTTCTTAATTGCTCATATTCTTTCTGTTATAAAAATATAAATAGATCACTTTAGAAACTACTCCAAAAAAGAGCATTTATGTCAGGTATTTCAATAGTTCAGGATTTTAAGTGCAGCACTGTATTTAACCACATTTTGGTAGTCAAAACTCAAAATATGCCAAACATCTCATAGCAACACTGGAACCAAGTCTTGTATACTCACAATGGGTGTCAAAGAGAAGGTGTAAACAGTCTTTATTAATTCAAAATGGTTTAGAAACAGAGTTGAGAAAAACATTTTAATCTTGCCTTCTAACTTTCAAATTTCCCTTTTGCAGTTACATTATAGCCAAGTTTACAGACGTATGTCAGAATCAGAAGACTGAAAAACTAGACAAGAAGGATGAAATCTTCAGACCACTCAGAGCAACTATTTAATATTAATCATTGCATAATTTCATAATGTAAGCTACTATCAGAAACCTTTAAAAAGAAATTATTTTCCAGAAATCTTTTACCTTTCGACAAAAGCTAATACATCTAAGAATCTCCCCCTCCAAAAAAAAAATATCAAAAAATATATTTTACATTCTTCTTATAAAACAAAAATTTTGGAGATTATTTGTGGGTATTCACACTGCTGAACATGTTTACAAAAAAGGTGCAGAACTCCGGGAGCTAGCCAGTGGTATAGGTACAAAGATGTTATCTCAGTCAGGTAAGTTTGATTATCCAGTATGGTGCTGCCCAGCTATAATACAGCATCTGCCTGATACGAATATATTGTCTTTCATTCTGGTGCTAGTTCAAATAGAAGAAACTTGACCCTTTCTCCACCTGGAATTTAAATGCAACAGTGGAAAAAGGGGAAGGGAGAGAGAGTGAAGGAGATGGAGAGGGAGAGAGAAAGGGAGAGGTAGAGGGAGAGCAGAAGCTCCCAGTTTTTCTAGCTCTTAATACATCAAAAATGCTTTGTCTTACAGTACGTTTTATTTTGTTTACCTTTGAAAGGCTTGCTTTCATATGTTTTTGACATGTTTGTTCTGGATGCGAGAAAGGAAGAGAAATTAGGAAAATATTCCAGAAACTATGCTTGTTTCCTAACTGCCAGCAGTATGATGCAAGAAACAAGTGGGAAATTAAAGGACTGTACTTTCTGTAGGTGGAACTCACAGAGAGGAAAAAATATTACACAAGTTTCTGTATTCATCTCCATTTGCATTGAGTGAGAACAAGAATTTTCAAAGTTTTAACCACCAATTTGAAAGTGTAGCTCTCAATTTACATTTGAGCGCTATAATCACCAGACAACTGCCTCCATTAAGGATAGCTTTTTCTCCATCCAGAAGTTCTCTCATGAATCTGAAGAAACAGACACACGGGTTTGCTTAAAAAAAAAAAAAAAGAGAGAGAGAGAGAGAGAGAGAGAGACAGAGAGAGAGAAGTATTTGTCTAAAGACACTTCATCATTGAATTCCCAATTTTGTTTGATCTCCCTGTCTGACAAAAGTTATTCTGTGATCATAAACTGCTTTTTTTGTATGTCTCAGTCTGAAAAAATTAGTTGTGTTAACTTCCTATATGATAGTCAAGTTTGGAGGGATGTCCTGCATAGACCAATGTACATTTTCTAGAATTGGTCTTGGTTTTGTCTCAGTTTTGTTCTTCTTTCTTATACAGCAATAGCCCTGTTGAAACAAACATATTACTATTATCATACAGTAGAAAAAATGTTTTTTTTGGTGGTGGTGGTGGTTTTTTTTAATATATATATATATATTATACTGACTAGAGCTCATCATTTCTCAGTATGCTACTAGTAAAGCTGTAACTGTAAAACACAGATAGAAAAAACTATGGCGAAGAGTCTTATTAAAATCAGGCAATGTGCATTACAGAGACAGCAACACAAAAAGCATATGCCATGAGGAACTGCCTTTTTAATGTAATTTTCATATTTTCCAATAATTGTTTAATTTATTAAGAAAAGAAAATGATTATACTATATTCTGAAATTGGATGGATTTAATTTAATGAACAATTAATTCTTAACACTTCTTCATTTTTATTGTAGAACATAACATAAGCTTCAAGTCTCAGGTTCTGTGTACACAAAAAGTAAAATGAAGTGGGAATGCATACAGTGGAAGAAAGCAGTATTTCAGGGCAAAAGTCTTACAGACAGGATGAAGAATACAAAGAACATTGTTATTTTTATAACAATTATGGAAAAGAATTATCTATCTTGGTCTCATAAAAATTATAAAATAACTCTAATAAAACTACATTTCAATGGTAGAAATATGTGCTTTTATGACCTATTATTAAACATACATGTCAGTTCAGAACTGTAATTAATTAAACCATTTAAAACAATTAAACAACAGGTTACATGATGGAGAAGGGCATTTCTGTGGTAAAAAAAAAAAAAAAAAAAAAAAAAAAAAAAAGGTGTATTTTAATTGAAATTTGTTATGTTATGTTTAAAGAAAAGTACCTGGAAATACGATGGATCCCACTATTTTTAAGCTATTGTGTCTTGGCCCTGCACTTCTTAAAAATCCCTGTGAGGTTTGAACTGTTAAAAGATAAAACAATGACATTAATACAACACTCAGTTTCTCTCAAGAAGCCAACAGCATACTTCAGGCAATCTAAACCCTTTAATAGACTTGTTCTTCAACAGATTTAGTAACTGTCTAATGTCTTATGCAAGGCCTGTTCCTCAATAAGGCAACAAAAAGAAATTACCAAGGTTTGATCTAGAAGAGCATTCCAAACAACACTTAAGTTTAGGCTTAGCTTTAAACATATTTGTAAGTTTTACAAAAGAACGGTCACGTTTTAAATTAAGGCTGTCCATTATGAGGATAGTGGGGTTAGGTGCTGTCCAAAATTGGGCCTAAAACTAAACTGCATGCACACCATGTCAATCAATCTGTATAGTGACAATTAACGAAGTAATGAGCTTGGGTTCCATTATTGTGATTTCCCTAATTTCCCCATTAAATTTAAATACAATGGGTTTTATGGCTATTTTAATTTGCATTTCTTTTATTTTAAATAGAGATTTAAAAAACCTGCATAACAATTGAAAAGCTTTGCAAAGCACACAAGGCTTCTGAAAGAAAACTGTAAAGAAGTATCTTTCAGTGGGTAGTATCAGGTGGGCGTTCTCGTGCAAGTCACATCTGAGTTTCTTTTACAGATTTTCCGGATACACAGAATTTAAGGCAGCAGAAAGCGACCAGTGGCTAGCAGACCTCTCAGGATTTTGCGTTCTTTGTCTCCACCTCCCGTTTGGAAAGAACATGGGTTACTGTAAATTAAGTTACGGTTCTGATTTCTAGTTCTTTAGAAATCTGGGAAAGGAAGTAAGTAACATAGGAATCTAAAGTCTTGAACACAAAAGATGGCAATAAAATACCAAACATGTAATTAGCAACTATTTTACAAAGATGGACTAAAGACTAAATAGTTATGTGGCACCAGATCAGTGTTTGCTGCTAACAGGTTCAACAGTCACCAGGCAACAAACAGTCGGGTAAATTCATTTTAGATTAAGGCATTTGTTGAGGCACAAAAAAGATGTTTTGATTTACCTTGACTTGAGCAATAACAGGAAATTATCAATTCACCCCATCTATTATAAAGCTGGTAATTGTATTCCTCTACCATACAGTGTTGCTATAGAAAACAGAAGCAAGGCAGGCTCTCTAGCTGTCAGGTAGAGATAAGTTGAAAGAACTGCCTATACTCATCCTTTGAGAATATAAGCAGAATATTCTATTCAAAAAACTTAGGGAGCAGTAAGAAATAAAACTGTGCTGGAGGAAAAAAAAAAAAAAAAAAAAAAGGTGGATTACTGCGATTAAAAGTTTAATTTACTTCATAATATTTCTTCACTAAATACCACTTTTCAACTTTTTTGAGGAGCAAAAAACTTTTAATTAACTTCATTTTCTCCAAAGACCTCCAAGAAAGATTAGAGGGTTTTTATTAAAAAACAAAGTGGATTAAAATTTCCTCACTGGTATATTTATACTCTCTTCCATAATTCTGCTACACTGGTAAAAACAAAACTAAGTTTTCACTAAAATTCAGCTCACAGAAGAACATGATCTGATTCTCCATGGGCAAATATCAGCAGGTGCTTTTACTTCAATAAAAGTATACTAATTTATATTCAATTATAAATCCTACCTGAAACACAGTCTGTTTTGAAATTCTATCTGCCAATATTAACTGTCCACATGATCTCTATGTATCTAGAAAAGTTAAGCACTGCAAACTGACAACTCTTTTTATGGGATGTTTATGCACTAAGCAGAAGAGGAAAGTAGTATTTTTTTATTTCTTTATTTTTTACAATAATGATTTAAACCCAAAGATGGAGCTCTTGAACTGCTTATATGAGAAGAACTAGAAAAAGCTGAAGGAACAGAGTTAGTTACCGGAGGAAGATAATGTAAAACTACTGAAATAACTTTTTTTGATATCTTTAATGACATCACATGCTAGATTCTGAGATAGTCAGTTTATTTGCTCTTTCATGTGTATGTTTTTTGTTTGTTTGTTTGTTTTTGCAGAGCAGTCCTTTCAGTCAATAAATGTTTCTGTCCACATATGAATCTGAATCCTCAGACATTCTTTCCCTCACTTTCTGATACTTAAAATGCCTTTAAACATTTTTCAAACTGTTTTTCAGGTTAACCTACTTGAATTTCTTTGCTTTTCTCCTAATCACTTTAATTTAAATGGCACTTCCTGCACCAGTCTCTAGCACAAAAGAACTTCTCATTCTTACTCTCTATTTTAAGAGTGCTATGATCAGTTTAAACAGATGCTTATTATAGAAAAGAAGTATTAAGAGGTCATTATGTTCCACAGAAAGAGCAGCAAAAACAATAAAGGACAAAAGAAGTGCTTATACTGCATTTTAAAGACATTTAACGCACAACTACATCTCTCCAAATTGCAACTGCACTTAACAAGCAGTGGGAAAAGCTAAGGTTTGGGGGGTTGGGTTTTTGGGGGCTTTTTGAGAGTGAAACATAAATGTGGCTTCTTAATTAATTCCCCATGTAAATTTCTTAAGCATCCCAATACACTGGAAATGCATAGCAGAGCATGTGATTCTTCCTTGTATTGTACTTCTTACAGGTGTAATACAATGGGCGAGCAATGGCTACTTTTGCAGATGAAAACAGATAATGAAAAACAGTTATCTATCACTGTCTGATACAGGGAAATGGGGCAATTGCCCACAAGTCTGGGGTGATTCAAGCTTCTCGGCTGCCTGAAGAGCCATTCCAAACGAGTGGTTATTACTGGAATTCAAGGGCGTATTTGCCACATGAAGTATCTATGTTACTTGAGGATTCATCGGGCAACTTTAAGATCTTCTGGAGTTAAATTCAACAGCTTTACCGCTAACTTATGCCACGGAAGTAGGCCAAAGATTCCGCAGGGAGTTCAATTTAAGTGTAAAATGCTAACCTGCTCCAATGCATTTAAAATCTCCTTGGCTGAAGTATAAAGTCAATACAAAGAAGTAGTTAGCACCCAAAGCAAGAGAGAAATGAAAACCATGTATTGCTAAGGGGGAAATAGGAATAAAGCCTATTGGGTTGAAAAGTCTCAGCACCGTTTTGGAAGCAGTGGGCGACTTCACTTGCAGACCCCTAGCCCCTGCTCTAGGGGCATTACAGAGGCTGGTTAGATTAACGCTGACTGCACGAGCACAAATTCATATGCCCAGCGGGCCCAAACAGAACACTGCTCCCCCAGCGCTGAGTGCCATGTAAAGGAATTCTGCTGTTCCATAACATATTTTATTGCAAACCTTTTAGTCTTCAAATGAACGCTACGGAAGCAAAATTTGTCATCTTCAAAGTTAATTTGTCAGAAAATTCAATTTGGTCTGAAAAGCGCAGGAATTAGAGTTTGAAATGAGCCTTAAGGCTTAATCAATTTGCTAATTAATAAAAGACTATTGCTAGAATGTTCAATTGGCATATTTTCAATTCATTTATTTAGAAATGAAAATTATACAACGTGATAAAAAAGAGATTTATTTAAGTTATGGTAATTGCTAAAAGTTTTTTCAAAGTAATTATGTTTTAAGATAATTTTTGTAAAGAGGTTTCTGCACCAAAAGACGATATAAATAGCAGTGCTACTTACTTAAGTTATTTTTGCTCAATCATGCTAATAGTCAAGTGTTTTCCTATATCCAAGTATTTTAATTACATCTGGCATTTCCAAGCAGCCTATTGATGGTAAGTGTTATGCAGAAATATTACCATTTCTATTACTAGAAATATTAAAGTTATACAGGAAAAACTGAACTTCAGTTTCCAATCTGTCTCAGTGTGTTTAACCCTTTTGAAAAAAAAAGCCTATAATACATAAAGTATACTATGCTTTTTCATGATCTATATTACGTTTTTCAAGTCAGACTTTATATTTCCCCTCTGAGAGTTACACCACTAAAACATTTTATAATTTGGAATAAAAAGTTCATTTTTAACTAATTTTAAGTTTCCCTTATTGTGAAGCTAGCGAAAGTTAAATATTTTATCCCGTCAGATGACTTAGGCAAGTCAAATATAATTTAGGCATTTTAAGAAACATGCTCCACTTTGTCCTCCAAGAGTTTCATTATTCACGTATGGAGAAACACACCAGCCCAAACTGCAATCATTAGAAAAAAATAAATAAAAATAAAAATAAAAAATAAAATGAAGAAGTGTATATTCTTTACATCAAACTAAACTCAGACTATATTAATAACTCCCCAATGCAACAAAATTAAATGTCTATTTTGGAGCTGATAATGTATATTATGCCTATTAAAACCTAGGGCAGAAGAAATAATACGACAGCAGTGTTTTCCAGTGATTGTACACTGAAATACTGCAAATGATTTTCCCCGTTTCTTTCTTTTTTTTTCTTTTTTTTTTTTTTTTTTTTTTTTTTTTCCAGAGCAGGACTTTGAGCTCCACCCTTAACCTCGTTGATGGAAAAGGCCTTATAAATGAATTAGTGAAGCTTGATCATAACTAGATTGGCAAATAAAAAGATCTGGCACGTATGCATAATAATGTACAAATTAAATCAGCTAATGTAATACTACCAGAAAGCCTAAGTGATTTACTACGTTCAAATTTCCAAACCTCACAAAGAACCAGAGAGTGGCATTTCGGGGCAATCCCAGCCCTAGGGTCGAGGCTGTACAACCGAATTTCCCCATCTGCCTCAGCTGACAGCTGCAATCTCGCAGGGCGAGCAGCCCATCAGCAGTATTACACCAGAGACGTGCCACCTCGGCATCCCGCTGCAGAGCTATTTCAGTTCCTCGGAGCTTTCGGCACGGAGATGCAGCTCTCTCGGCTCAGTACCGAGGCTACCAACTATTCACCGCCTTACCAGCTTGCCTAAGGTGTTGCCTATGGTTATATGGCCTGCCTATGGTGTTGCCTATGGTTATAACCCGCACCGCCTCCCCACACGGGGCCGGGCCGCGCGGTACCTGCGGGGGCCGCCTGCAGCAGGACGAGGAGGAGCCCGAGGCGGAGGCGGCCCCGGGCCCCCGGCCGCCCCACGCCGCCCATGGCCGCTGCCCCGGTGCCGCTGCCCGGCGGCCGTTAGCGGCCCCCAACGGCCGCGCGGCCCCCGCCGCCCCCTGGCCCTTCCTCCCCTGCCGTGGCGGCGGGGGCTTCCCCGGGGGCTCCCCGAGCTCCGGCGAGGCGAGGGAAGGGTGGAGGCTTTCACATCCTCAAACCCCGGGGAAACATCTGCCGCGGCTGCAGCTCCAGCGCCAACCGCCGGGCTGTGCAGGATGAAGCCCGGGCGGCGCGGTGGGCGTCGGTAGTGGTGCTGCGATAGGACTGCGTCCTGGTGGGAGTTATCTGGGAAGGAGGTGAAGTCTGGCAGGAAAATGTCAGCGGACTGGGAAATCTGGCATGTTGGTACTGTGCCAGAGAAGAATACAGCTGTTCACGTCAAAGAAAGGAAAAGACTGCTCCGTAGGAATCTTAAAGTAAGGTAAAAGGCAGACAGCCAGTAAAGAACATCTGCACAAACATCTCACCACCTCCTCCGTGTCCTTTCTCCCATCGCGGATTACTCTTGAAAATGTGCGGTAGAAATCGTTCAACCTCCTTAGTCGTCAAATTAGTTTCCCAGGATAATATGGACAGAATCTCTGTCATCAAAATCCAGAGTAAAGCTTTAATTGCACTTCACTCTGCAACAAAACATGAGGTATCCTTGGAATGGCTTCCATCCCGTGCCTTCCCTGGGTCCTGTGTCCTCGCCTCTGCTGCCATCTCTTACTAAAACTTTCCAGGAAAAAAGGAAGCAGTGGGGAAGCAGGTCAGTTTGCAACCCTGCACGTTATCTCTAGTGTATAAACTAAATATGTTTGGTACAGAGATTACAAAGTATCAGTAAATACAGACACTGGTATAGCATTTTAAAGGCTTGTTGCAGGCAAAAGTCGAATTTTGGAAGTATCATGACACGGGAATGTACAGTTATTATAGAAAATGGACACATGTTGGGTCAGACCAAGAGTTCTGGTATTATTTTTTTAACAGTTATCTGAGCCTTACAATGCCACTGCTGCACATAGATTGTTCTCAGTGGTGACTTTTTACCCATTTTAGTTCTCGTGATCAGTATATGAAAGCTGTCATAGTCAAGAAGGCGGCTTTTTTTTTTTTTTTTCCTCCATCAGCAAAAAAAAAATCAGAAGAAAACTACCTTAATAATCAAGAGCAAGTTAGAAATTCCAGGAAGTTATATCCTCAGGATACAAACATAAACGAAAGAATGATCAGATTCTGTGCCCTAATTTATCCTGACAAGCCCATAAAATAAAGGCTCCATAGTGTGAAAGGAGCTGTTCAAATAAACATAGTTCGATCTTTCTTATGTGTCAGACCTTTGCAGAGAGCATTGAATTTATGCAGAGAGGGTCCCTATAAATCAGACTGCTTTGTTTTGATTGCTAGATGAAGACTATTGAGTTTGGGATTAGGCAATGAGTGCCTAATGAGTGCCATTTTCTGACCTGGAACATCAGTGAGTTTGACAAACGACAGAGCAACTGGTGAAGCTGCAAGAAATTAAGCTGCACAGAATACTGTGATGTCCATCTGACTTTCTTATTCTAAGTAATAATTACAACTTTTCTGTATTTGCATTTATCTGCAGTAGCATTTGATAAATTTTGTGTTAAATCTGTGTTTCAGTGTAATTCAGATTCGTGGTCTAGATATGGACAGAACAGTTTATTTTAAAATAAATCAATGAAAACACCAGCTAATCTGTAGTAAAATTGAAAGCTCCTTCATTTTGCCTCTCCTAGATGAATAAGTAATTGGTAGTGTCATTTCAAGTTGTTATCTGAGTCCCCGTGAGGGATGGGGTAGCTGTGGGACACCTGAGCCATGTTACACACCAGGAGATGTTTCATTGTGAGTCTGTTTCCATTGTTACCGAGCAACAAAAGGACTCACTGTTAATTCAGCGCCTCCATTCTTTTTGCACCTTACTTGATAAATCCCTTTCCAGGAAAGAATTCACTGCTTAAGCCACTGCCTTGCTCTTTGCAGTTGCTTTGCGCTGATAAACTGGATGATAACCTCTAGTATTACTGTATTTTGTTGGCAAGGACTTGAGAAACTTGGAGAAACAGGAGCAAGTGGAGTCTGTTAAATTTACTGCCACGTAAGAGAGATAGAGGAGAATGACCACAGTTTCCCATGGAGCTGAAAGACAGGCAACTGTCTTTAAGAATTTTGCCATGTCAGCTGAACCACTTCACAGGATAGGTCACCAAGGGTACCAAAACTTGTCAAAGAAGACGTGCATGCCTCTTGTGAGAGGTCCTGAGAACAGACATGACTTCGCCAGCTTTGAAGAGAAAGACAGCAATTCCTTCCTCAAATTCCATCCGCACGCTCCTCCAGTCGGACCGAATTACCCCTTATTCCCACACCGAGATGATGTGCCTTTAGTAGATCCCTGCTCAGGTTTTGTGAGCGCGGGAGGGGATGCTGATCTGCAGCCCCATGTTGGAAGAGTGATTGAATCCCTGGTGGACTACGGAGATGTGAAACCTCAGCAGCGGGTTCCCATCGCAGGAAAGGGGGCCCAGAGTGCCCACAGGAGGCACATGATCCTCCAGGAGGAAACCAGCCAGGACAGACGGTGGAACTCCAGAGCTGTGCCAGCTGCTTCGGTCAGGGCACGACTTGGAGGTAAAGCAGGCTGCTATTTTTATTTATTAATCAATAAAAAAATCGGTGATGTTTAACAAATAAATAAAATTGGTTTCTGGACACCATCACTGAGGTTCTGAAAGAACACCGTTATGAAATATATTTGTGCTGGATATTTGAACTGAATGCAGGAACTGCTGTAGAATGTTTGATTCGCTGTCCTGGCTGTAGCAAAGAGGTACAAGTCAGCAAATTCTAATGAGCGTTTCCAGAAAAATAAATCTTTGAAGCTATATAACGTTTTAAAGAATGTGTGTAAATTATGAAGCTATGTACAGTAGCCATACTGAGCATCTGTTTTAACCTGAAGAAACAAATTGCTGCAAAGTGTCAGGAAATCCCCTGAGTACTTCTGGCATTTCCTGACAAATAGCAGTGCAGAGCATTTAAGACTTTGTTCAATGTCTAGCTGATGGGAGAACAGAAATCCTTTAAGACTTCTTTGACCATCACAACTTGGTCAAAGTACATATTACCTTACTTTATTTCAATGTCAAGTTGAGTCTGATCAGTTCATATTAGTTACTACATCTACATGGACATTTACTGTTTATATTGTGAAACAAAATTAGGTTCATGATTAATACTCAAAACCATGGTCTGATGAAAATTCTGGAAAGCATGAATATCTATCCAGGGCTTCTGAAGGCAGACATCAGTAGTAGTAAGCAATGTGGTTGAATTTTTCTAAAGATTAGGCCAATTTCCGCAATTTTCACAGAGAAATGCTTATAACAGCTGGAACAAAAGTTTAAGAGAATTCAGACAACAAGCTTATGTCTCATAGATGGGGAAGGCATTTCTTAGAACGTGATAAAGAAATGTAAATAAACTGCTTGGCTCCATTTTACCATACAGAGATAACACACAAACTTCATGGTTAACTGTACTTTGTTCCTATTATTGTCACTATAAAGTCTCTAAATACAATAAATTCAGGCACTGGTTTTGATTTCCTGTTTCTGTCTAAGAAGCCACTTGAAATCACTTGAAGCCTATTGCAGTCCAATAACAGCACCCAAAAGCACAGAGGATAAAAAAATAAGAGCCCATAGCTTTCCTTCTCTTTTCTTGTTCATTCTTTTTTTTTTTTTCTTGTTCATTCCATATCATTTTTTTCTCTGGTTTCTTAGTTTCTGATTTCTATTTACTTAAAAAATTAGATTTCAGACATCAGTCAGAGCTGATCAGGTCTGTTTTTCTTCAAGCCTCTGGAAAAGTGAAGGGGAAGGAAGGTTTGATGTATATGTTTCTATCTGGTCATTAATTTTTCCAATTCAAAGAAAAACAGACAGACACAGAGGTAGAGATACTGTGGCAGATGTAGAGACACTATTGAAATGAACACAGACAAAATCTGAAACTGAATGTCATCAAATCAGTGATATGGGTTACTATCAAGAAAGTGGTCCAGAATGTAGAGTAGTTCAGGAAAAAAGATAGAAACTGCCTGTGACTTTCCGTTGATTTGCCGTTGGGTAAAGTTAACCATTAGAGTGAAATACTGACTGCACTGAAGCTGTCTACAAAAGCCGAACTTAACTCATGTATAAAACCTTGAAACAGATAGAGTCCACCATAAATGTATTAGGAAAACTCTGTAAGTGTTCTACCAAAGTTAGTATTCATTTACAAGTTTTCCTCTGATGCTGAGGTATTGACTACAAATGTGTGAATATAGATTAAAAAGTAGATGTGTTTTATATTACTATTCCTAATGAGACTGCATAAACAAATTCCAGATTTCAGCTATACAATTCAGAACCCAGCTACCAACCCCCAGGCATGTGATGCTTTGAAAGTTGCTAATCGCTCTAGACATCAGTCCTGAGACATTCCACTGCTAAGTCATTTGGGGAAGTTGCACTGAAAGAGAGATCAGTCAGGCATTTTGCAAGCAAATTGTGCAGTCAGTTTCTGCACTATCTTGGTGATGAATGGAAAAAAAAAAACAGAAGCAGTCTTTGGGACAAATGAGCTGAGGTATATAGAACATCTGCAATATGCAGGTTTTTAGTAGTGAGAAAATGTAGAGCTTTCACTTTGGCAATCAGCACTTTTACTTTGAATTTTTTCCACCAGCCTTTTGCATCTACTAAGCAAAGCAGGTTTATGGAGCAGTGAGGCTCTGTAATATCAAAGCATGATGAATATCAAAGCATGATGAATATCAAAGCTGGCAAAGAAACTCATTTTAAGACCTAAGCCTACCAACAAAAGGAAATAGCTTAAGAACCCAAGACCCATCCCTGGAGGTGCTCAAGGCGAGGTTGAATGGGGCTTGAGCAACCTGGTCTAGTGGGAGGTGTCCCTGCACTTGGCAGGGGGGTTGGAACTGGACAGTCTTTAAGGTCCCTTCCAACCCAAGCCATTCCATAACCAAGCAAGCACGCCATTGTTCTTCCCTGGTGTATTTTCCTATCATGATGATTTGTGAACCAGGGATTTCTGACCAGGAGGTGGCGTCCTTGTAGTTGGTAGTTGTGGATTCATAATTTGTTTTCATTGATTTATCCAGTTGCTTTTTGAATCCATATCTTAACTCCCAACCCTCTGTTTCCAGATAATTTGTGATTATGTTAAGCAACAGAGTCCTAAGCCCAGATGGGTTACGTCCAGGTCTCTCTACCAGATATCCACCTCAAAAACGGGCCATTTACCTGTTCCCTCTTTCTCTGATCTAATAAATTATCTTCATTCTAGTGTTGCTTTAAGAGGCTCGATTCAAGGATTTTATGCAGAACTTCGTGAAATAATTGTGGCCACATTAAACTCCTTCCTAATGGCCATTTACTAGGAAGAATTCACTTCACAGTGCTTCCACCCTAGAAGCAAGAAGCATTTTCTCCAGAGCACCGATCATCCGAGACTAAGGCACACATTGAGTATGAGGCACATCAGCCTTGCCTACCTTTCAAATGATGTTAAAAAATGACTGTAACCAATGTTGGTGCTGCCTTAGTGTGTAACGTAGGTACTTGGTGAGACAGGACCTTTTACCTGCCTGCAGAAGGTAAAAAAGTTAGTCAGAGGCAACAACATGATAAGCAAAGAGAAAAAAAAAAAAAAAAAAAAAAAAAAAAAAAAAAAGTTCAACTTAAAAACCATAAAAGTGACAATTCAGAGTACTCATAGCCAACATGCATAGTTCATAACTACTGCAGTATATAAACAAAGTCAACTAAGAATGCAAACTGGCCTGCAAGTAGGCTGAAAACTATCTGCCTGTGGTAAGAAGTTATATTGAATTATTATCCATAACACAGCAAAATGCCTAATAGCATACTGCTAATAAACTGGTAGGTTATTCAGAAAATACTGCATAATAAAACCAAACAAACTCTTGAGGATTGACTGCCATTGCGTAAATGGTAACTTTAGTTTTGCTAAGGATTTGATTACTTACTGTCTCTGCAATCATGTATTTCACTGCACATTTGTTTTTCCCATGCCCAATAGCAGAGATGTTTGTTTATTTAACATCTTTGTTCTTTATCTCTTGTTTCTTTTGTCACACGTCTTTCCAATCTACACACTGAGCAATCGTGAGCAATCTATCCTTTTACTGTAGAGGGCACTAATACACATGTATCCATGACGTAATTACAAAATTTCAGACATAAAACTTAATGGAAGCATTCCCATATGAGTGCAAGTCATATATTTGCAGATAACAGTTAAAGTTTACACCTGGTCAGGGAGAGCTCAGGTTACTGGAATATGAAATTGGGAGGATGAGGGAGGGAGAGAAAAATCTTCAGGAAATCGTTCACCTACTGCTCATGGAATAGCTTGTTTATTGCTAACAAGGTTGGCAAAAACTATGTAATTGTAGAAATGCAACAAATAATTACTAGTTTGGGTTGCATTAGCAAGCTTTTATTAAAATGGTTGTGAGTTTGAATATTTTTCTCCATACGTTTCATAGAACCATAGAATCATCAGGGTTTGAAAAGAACTCCAAGATCATCTGGTCCTACCGTTCCACAAATTTAATTCTGTACATTTAATTCTGTACATGACAATATCTGAAGGTGGCCAAACTATAGCAAAGTATGTTGTGATATTATCTATCCTTCACTTTCAGCTTCCATGTAATTATTTTTATGTAGAATTATAGAATCATGTGAGATCCTGAATTGGAAGGAACCCACAAGGATCATCGAGTCCAACTCCTGGCTCCACACAGGACCACGCCAAAATTAAACCAAACATCTAAGAGCACTGTCCAAACACCTCCTGAACTCTGTCAGGCCCAGTGACATGACCACCACCCTGGGGAGCCTGTCCTAGTGCCCAATCTCCCTTTGGGTGCAGGACCTTTTCCTAGCACCCAGCCTGACCCTCCCCTGTCCCAGCTCCATGCCGTTCCCTCGGGTCCTGTCGCTGTCCCCAGAGAGCAGAGCTCAGCGCCTGCCCCTCCACTCCCCTCGTGAGGGAGCTGCAGGCCGCCATGAGGCCTCCTGTCAGCTTGCTCTGCTCTGGGCTGCACAGACCAAGGGACCTCAGCCACTCTTTATACGTTTTACCCTCTAGACATTGCACCATCTTTGTAGTCCTCCTTTGAACACTCTCTAACAGTTTTATGTCTTACATGTATTAAGAATGTATAATATGTATACGTGAAAATGCATTTTTGTGGGCATTTGTAATTCCTTTCAGAGTACTAACAGGTAGCTGAACATCCATGCATCAATTTTTATGGGAAATTGTTTGAGTTATTTTCATCCAGTTTAAAACAATAAGGATTGCTGCAAAGGGATTAACACAGCAGAAAGTCCTTTCTTTCAGGTTGGACAGCTCCAGTGAAAGTTGTTCCTGCTTTGCCTGACCAAAACCATATTTCTGCATTTTGTATGGATCCCAATCTCAAGGCAAGTACCTGGTGCTCTTGTAGTAAAGGAAAACATAGTCAAATAAAGGAAACATAGTCAAATAAAGGAAAACATAGTCAAATCATTTTATTTTTAACTCTGCTTTCCATGTGACATACTTTTAGCAGTAATTATGGTAGTGTAGTGAAACTGGACATAATCAATTCTTCATCTAATTAGAGCAAACAAGTGCATGCCTGTAGCACGATCAAATTTTAGTTTATTATTGTTCCAATAATATTATTTTTTGTATGTAAATATTCATTTAGACTGTAATGTGAGACTGATATTACTCATGTCATATATGTGTATGTAAAGACAGCCTGAGAGCAAAAATACCAGAACATACAAAAATACCAAAGCTACAACTGAAATTATATTATTAATTTAAAAATTATGCCAGCTCATATTTGCTAAAAATACTCATATATTTAATACATAAACACTACCTATGAGTGCAGCTGTGAGGAGAAGGACCTGGGAGTTTTGGTGGATGAGAAGCTCAACATGAGCTGGCAATGTGCACTCACCACCCAGAAAGCCAACCATATCCTGGGCTGGATCAAAAGCAGCATTGCCAGCAGGTCATGTGATTCTCCCTCTCTACTCTGCATTCAGCTCCAGGACCCCCAGTGTAGGAAGGACATCAGCCTATTAGAGTGAGACCTGAGAATGGCCACAAGGATAATCAGAGGGCTGGAGCACCTCTCCTATGAAGACAGCCTGGGGTCCTTGGGGTTGTTCAGTCTTGACAAGAGAAGGCTCTGGGGAGACCTTACAGCAGACTTTCAGTACTTAAGTGAGGCCTACAGGAAAGCTGGGGAGGGACTCTTTGTCAGAGAATGTAGCGACAGGACAAGAAGGAATGGCTTTTAACTAAAAGAGGGGAGATTTAGGTAAGATATAAGGAAGAAACTCCTCTCCATGATGGTGGTGAGGCACTGGCTCCCATTGCCCACAAAAGTTGTGGATGCCCCATCTTTGGAAGTGTTCAGCGACAGGTTGGATGGGGCTTTGAGCAACCTGGTCTAGTGGGAGGTGTCCCTGCCCACAGCTGGGTGATTGGAAGTGGGTCATCTTTGAGGTCCCTTCCAACCGAAACTATTTAATGATTCAGTGATTCTGTGATTCTACCTTATTTGGTGCAAGTCCCAAAGAAAAAAAAATTAATAAAAAGACATCAATCTGTCCATGGCACAAGTCTAAGTCTTTCCTGTACTGAAAATGTAATGGTATCTTTCATCCTTCTACACTGATAAGAGAATTTGTAGCCCTTAAAGTGTTGCACATGCTTAAATAGGTCTTTAAGTTGGGCCCCCTCTAATAGCTATGAATGTCATACAAATATATCAGGCATGTGTGAGGGACTACAAAGTACATTAGCTATGCCGTTTTATAAATAACATAAAAAATCTAAAGCTAAATTCCTGAGGGGTAGAGAGGCAAGGACATTCTACTAGTTTTTAAGCTTGCATCCACTTTATTAAATTTTCCTTCCTAAGTAAAACTTTTCAGAAGTAGATCCACTCTCCAAATAAATCTCCAGTGCTGACTGGTGAAGAATATGAAATTGTATGTTTCCCTTTCTTACGTGAAAGAAAATATTAGACTAGGAAAATACAGATACATTCAATTCACTCTTTAAACAAGAAATCATAGTATCATATACCATTGCTTTCTGCCATTTCTTTGATTTCTCTTAGGAATTAAATGATCCTTCTGTGAGCTGGAGAGAAGAAAAAGCGAGGGACTATTTCTACAAGTCAAGTACTCAAAAGTGAGACACGGTACATTTTAAGAATAATTTTTGTTTGTACCTTGCTTCATTTTTTTCATGTTCTTTTTGCTTTGGTGCAACTTTAGGTAGCAGAGCATATGAGACTACAGTTTTTCTATCACTCAGGTCTTCTTGTCTTGAAACAGCATTTACTTGGCATAGAACTCTCCTCATTACCTATAGTTATCTAAAAGTTTGCACCCAGACTGTGCCATTCATCTTCACTTCTATAGGCAGTGAAGAGAAACTGGAGCTTCCTAAAGGACATTCTGTACATCTGTCTTGAACAACTGCCACAGGCATGGTGTCTTATCTCTCTATATCACTTAACTGATTTTTCAAGCTTAGACAAAATAAATACTATCATCACCATAAGCATATTGGAAGATAAATTATTTCTTTCAATTACTAAATGAGAAAGTTTTAAAGAAGAGAAACCTGTGAAACTCTACCATAACTACATGTTCCCCAACAGGTAACATAATTCCAGTCTTTTCACCTCCCTTTAAAACAGAAATATACACCTTTGCTTTTTCCACATCCTTCTTTGTCACAGTATTCCTTATTATCTAGCTACAGATTTCATTCAGTAATGATTATATTGGAGCATTTTTACCTCCCTTTTTATTGTTATCCAGAGCATATGAAGAAGTTCCTTGGGATAATATGTTACCATCCAAAATTCAGCCTCCGGAATCAACAGTGGAAGTGATGGCTGATCCTGTTTCCCAGTGTTTCACAAAAAGGAGATACAATCCTGCACCTGAAATAAGCCAAGTCAGTGAACAACTTCTTACCAACTCTTTTTTTGACTTTGCTAATGAAATGTAGCCCATATATATTGTATAGGTCATACAAACAAACCTACAGTAATGATTTCAAATAAAAACAGTCCCAAGTGAGCATTTATGGTCAACATCACTCTTGAGTAACTGCTTCAAATTGTTTCGTATGTTTTCCCTTTTACCCACTGTAAATTGGCACAGAAGAAGGTATTCATACGTATTACCAAAAGAGAGGACAAAGGTATTGATGAAAAATTGTTTGATAGGAATTATGTTGCAGCATAGGAAGTCTTTAGTTAGATTATTTGTAATTACTATCTGTAATAATTATTATTTTTACTAAATTATAATTCAGTCCTGCAATTGGTTCTGCACAGGTCATCCTTTCCCTAACAGAAGCATCTATTTATGATTTTAGGTTATTGGAAACCTTTGGGACAGGTTTCAGACAAGATCTTTTACCTCTCCACAGAAACCAGTTTGTTTGTAAGTTTCTTTTTGCTTTATGTGTGTGTGAGTACTTCCTTTAGGAAGTCTGTGTACTGTTAATTATTTCTTAAGACTAAATTCAGCAGCATTCTATAACTAGTTAAAATATTCAGTCAATACCTACATTAAATGTACCCTCCAACATGTTTTTTCCCATGAGAGAGTTAAGTATAAAAAGCAGAACAGAAGAATTCTGTAATGTAAATGAGTGTCATGATTGCATACATCTGATGTTTTCATCGAGATTTGACATTTATGAAAATCCCACAGTAATCATACACATTTACAAACTTGAAGTTTTATCTGCTGAGTAGAATCCCAAACAACCTCATAGTGGAGCATTTTAAATGAGGGCAATAAAAGGCCTCATTTAGAAAGTTCAAAATGGAAGTTCAAAGGAAGTTCAAAAGGGCTTACTCAGACCGTGAGCCAAGTAGAGGTGGGGATGAAAAGCGTGGTCAAAGCAGGAAAGCTAGAACTTGCCTGCTTTCAAGGCCACAGCCAGCAGGTTTGCTTGGCCAAACTCAATGGGCAGGTGCACTGCTGGCAGTCAGGCAGTCAGGCATACAAAGTCAAGCAGGCACCTCTCCAGAGTGGGAAAGGGGAAAGAGCATACTATCACTGGCTTAGAAGTTGTTTTTTCAGAGGAGTATAGATGTGGCCAGTAAGAGCAGTTTGCAGACACAGAGCAAGAGAGGAATTCAGACCTGATGTTAAGTTTTCCCATGCTCTCTAGAACTGATTAAAGTGTTACAAGTAGAAAAGCAATTCATGTTTAAAGAAAACTTGCATATACAGATGTAGGAAATTGCCTGAAGCCCCGGCATCTGATGATGAGGGTTAAAAGGCAAAATTCTACATGCTGAACTGGGTCATTTAGCATATATGCCAACATAATCATTTACCACAGTCTTTTACCACAATTCAAATGAGCATTGCATTGTTCCAAGAGCAAAGCTTTGACTTGTCACCACATCTCTTTTGGGACCTCATAAATATTCTGTCAGAATATTCTGCCTGATGAAAAAGGTGATTGATGTATTTTGTCTTTTAACAGCGTAAGCCGAAGCTCTCGAATCTGTCATATCCCTTTGTATACGTGAGTACAATGTCCTTGGGTTCTTTCTACTTCCTACATTTTTGATTTAGCCCAAGCAACAATTGTAGATGATGCAAGAAGCAAGATATAGACTATGGGTTCTATTCTTAAGGTGTTTTCTGGTGCCAAGGCGGAGGGTGTGCTGAGTCTCCTCTGCCTGTGGGTGACTCCAGCCTTTTACCTGTAAAGTGTAAAGTAGGACCCATTATGTCCTTTTTGAAAGAATATCCCATTCTGATCATTGGCATAGCCAAAAGCACAGGGGATGACAGTTTTCTGTGTTGTTTCTGCTCTTCACAATCCTCCTCTCTGCACATATGCACTATCTGCTGTCATTTGTTATGTGCTGCAAATTCAGCAAATGGTTGCTTTCATCTTGGGATATGCCAAACACACAGGGCAATTCATCTCCACATCTTTTTCTTGTGGACCGTTTTAATAAATAACTAGAATTTTGGAGTACACAATATATGGTTCAGCTGCCTCCACCATCTGTTTTATGAATAATGTACATGTCTTTGATTTCCTTTCTATCCAAACAGTGGCTGTGTTGGTGCAGTAAATTTTGAAGACATCGACAATGCCAATGTAGACTTAATCATGTTTAACCATGTGCGAACTTCAAAGCCTCGCTACACAAGCACTGCACAGTATGTTTCTCTTATTATCATGATTTTGATACTGAGTCTTGAGCTCTTGTTACTTGGGAAAAGTAGAGAAAGTATTAAAGATCTACCCTGGGTCCAAAAGAATTTAAAAACTTGGGAGGAACACTCATTATAGTTTTGAATAATTCGGATAAGGTTCTGTTAACGCAGGAAGAACAGTGGATTTTCAGGTTCAAGAGTGACCTTGAAAAGTCCTTTTTAATCACTGAATCAGTAGTAAATGGCCTACAGTGGTCACTTCCTACAGTGATCAGTATAGGTCTATATAAATCTAAGGGACCTGTTCATCCTAGATACACAAACTCACCCAAGGCAGCTCTTACAAAATGAGCAGAGAGATGTCTACTGAAATGATGGTATAACACGTTTTATACATCTGTTTGTATTATGGTAAACTTAAATGCAACCTGTTCTGACTATATGAATTTTTCACAGAACATTAAGACCTGATTCTATACTGCATTGCATTAGTGTTACAATTTCAAGGAAATCATAATCCTAACACCCAGCATCATGCTTTTTAGCCAAAAATGTTGATTAGGTTTTTCTTCCATTTTTTTCAGAAATTCAAAACTTTTTTTTTTTCTTTCTCCCCCTGGCTTTCAAGGAAATATCCTTCTCACAGGAACATATTGGCAGTAGTTAATGAAACTTGTATGTTCACATATCCTTCCATCAGTACTATTTTCCTGATATTGAGGCAGAGTTTCAAAATCTGGAGCTGCACTGTGGCCCAAGTGACTCTGACATCCATCTAGTACAGCATGGTTATAATGGACTGACAGTAATTGACTACCAGATGAAAATCTGTCCTCAGTCTGCATTATCCTGGGAAGTACAGGCTACCTGTGGTAACACCAGTGCAATATACTGTCTTGGTCAAATGAACTCATCATGATCAGCAGGCTCTGACCTAGGCTGGGATGGAAATGGGAGTATTCCATCACTTCTGCTGTTAACCTTGCTAGACTAATTGCACAACTGAGGTTTAAGAACTGGGCAGGTGTCTTTCCCTTTTTCTCATTCTAGAAAGGTTGTATGTGAAACTACTCTGAGCACATCTTCCAGATCACACCCCAAAACACCCAAACTGTGTTTCCTAATGATGCTCAGGCAACCGAACACACTATGACTTCCCAGCAGCAGGAAAGAGATTTGTGTTACATCCAAGGCTCAAGTGCTGAGGACATGGAAGAGAAAGTTCTGAGCTCAGTGGATCTGAACCATTCTGAACAGAGTTCTTACTTCCAAAAAATCTATGTTTATTTTCAAACTATGGGATATTTTGATACTTCAAACACCTCTTTTTAGTATTTATGAAAAAGGGACTATGGCATTCTTTGATGGGCAGTATGACTTTTGGAATTATAAAAAATTGATTTTTAACTTCACCCACTAGATGGCATTCTAGTTTGCGAAAGTTCTCTGAATGCAATTAGGAACACTACCTTAGTATTAGTTATATCATGAACTTTGATATTGAAAGGTTTTCACTTTAAGCCTTTCCTAAAGTATTCTTTAGTAGCTTGAGATGGTATGGAGAATTTAATTGTAAACGTTTGAGACAGCAAAATGGTGAAAGTAACAGCATAATGGTAAGAGCTAAATACGGTGAAACAAAAGAGGAAAGAGACTGTTCTGTTTACCTTATCAGATTTTCTCTTTGCATAGGCCTTTCCTTTTTTTTCCCTTCAGTGATCTTGCATAGCCCACATTTGTGTGAAAACAACAAAGAAGATATGTCATTGGAGAAAGCAGAGGGAGAGAAGCTGCAAAAATATTTCCCTCTCAGTTCTGAAGAAAAGGCAGAATGCTGGGCCTTACTCACATATGGCATTGTATGTGCTAAACATCCCAGTTGCTGGGAACTGGCTTGGAGGTGACTGCAGTTTTTGAGCCTCATCTTGGATCTGTTCATTTCCATCTTACATCAGTTTCAGGGAGAATACATATGCTTTTGCAATGCCTTACATGCAGCCATAATTTATGGGAAAAGAACATCATCCTTACACAGCCCTACTCATTATGGCAGTAGGTTCACAGGCAACGTGAGGTGTTGGGCATTGAAAGACAGCCAAATTTGACCCATATTACTGCAACCCAACCTATTAATACCAAGCTGTGAATGTATATAATGCACCCTTCTGATTGTTTTATCTCACCTCCTGCACAAGGCATGGTTTCTCACAGTCTTCATCTAACTTGCAACTTCTGCTTGAATAAGAACAGAAAATAGTAGAAAATGTTTACTGAGAAATGTGCTTTAAAATACAGCACACATAGCACACACCATAGTGCTGAACAGAGATTTCTAAAGTGAGCAGAGATATTAACCCTATCAACCCAACAGCTGCCAGATCATGCAGCTGTTGCTGTTGAGCTTTGGAGAATAGAAGCTGATGTGTATGCTGGGCTGCAAACAGACAGACATCTTGGCTGGAGCTATTTTCAGCATATAGTATCATAGTGGATTTATGCATTCGAGCAACAGGTTCTGTATTACTATCTCCTGTATTCTCCATGCCATTTTCTTGGGTTTTAGTGAGTAAGGCAATGAGTTTCACTGATTTATGTCAAGCAGGAGACCAAGAGCTCTGAGACCTTAAAGATTCAGATACCTCAAAGGTGTGAAAAACTCAATTCCACCTGAAAAAATCTATTCCTGAAAGATCTTCATAAAGTATATTTGTTTACTATATCTATGACTGTAAGTTATCAAGATTGCTATGATTCTAAGCAGAAGGAAGAAAAAAAAGTTAGAAAGAAGACATAAAAGTTATTTCTGTAATATATATTTATACTGTTTTGCTTTTTGTGTTTGGCAGTAGTTCTGGACAGATATATAAAAGGCTTAAAGGCTACTAGACTCCCACTGAAATCTTAGACATATGTTAGGTATATGATTTGGATTTAGAAGCATAAGTATGCTTTGTAAATCTGTGAAATGTAAAAATCTCTTTGCAGATAGTCACTTTCGCTCTTTCATGGACTACCAGTTGCACATCCTGCCTCTAGCACTTAGGCAACAGCACTCAGGCAGTACTCAGGAGGGAGACACTCTTCTTCCTCAGACTATGCAAGAAAGTGGTTGCCAGTCAAATAATTAGCAAAGCTGAAACTTGCTAAGAGTCATCTGTCATGTTATTTTGCACAGACAAACAGGAAGAGTGGTGAACCTGGGCATGTTTTGTATGTTACCCTTGTGCCCACCCTCTCTTCCTTTTGGCAGAACAGGAAACCATCTTCTGTTTTTCTTTTTCTTTTTTTTTTTTTCTTTTCTAAGGAATTAGAAAAAAAAAAGAAAAAAGATAAAAGTCATGACTTACGCCGGAGTTGAGCCTAAAAGCCTCATAAGATCAACCCTGTTTAAAGGCTCTGTGCATATGCACAGTGCTCCAGATAATACACGGAAGTCCTTACTGTACAATTTGGAACTTTTACAGATGGGAATCTAGGTGGGATTAAGTGGCTTGTCAAATCCCACTGAGAATTTATCTCACAGTTAGGATTTAAACTTCATATATCCAGAGTCCCAGACTGTGCCTTTTTTGTTGTTTGGTTTTGGCTTTTTTTTCAAACTCTGATCTTTAGACTGAAACAGTGCTTTGCTTAAACTTCATTAGAAAAAATAATACTTAGCAGAAAATGTTAGCCACAGTTCTTAAAAGTTAGGCTGAGACACAAGTGAAGACTTAGGAATTTGTCTTTTATCCAGCCTTTTATCTCTGTGATTCAGAAATAGAATGGCTGGAGCCTTCATCACATGTAAAAAGCCATGTCATAAGTGTTGTGACTCAGCTGGAAGTGCTCGATTTATAAATCTGGACTTATTAATCAAAACTCTTTATGTTCTGGTGGCAGTCTAGGGTGATCAGTGGGAATTTCCATAAGGGAGCTGTGGAAATACTTTTCACGGGTCAGGCTCATCATCTTCATACTTAATCAAAGATCCTGGATGGTAATTTATTTCTTCTGATTCTTTTCCAGGCTTTCATTAAAGCCTGTCTTGGGGAAAGGGATTGATTGTATCATCTCTTGAGGTTTGATCCAGCTCTGAAATGTAGCATCATTCTTAATATCTTTGGTTTGTGTATTGACTCCTAAATTTGCATTAGAATGAACTTGTTTGCCTCTTCCATCCTTCATAATCTTGTAATGTGTGCCTAAAAGCTGCAATCATTCACAATCACAATTCATAATCATAGAACAGGTTGGTTGGAAGGGACCTTAAAGATCACCTAGTTACAACTCCCTTGCCATGGGCAGGGATGCCACCCACCAGATCAAGTTGCTCAGGGCCTCATCCAACCTGGCCTTGAACACCTCCAGGGATGGGGCATCTGCAGCTTCTCTGGGCAACCTGTGCCAGTGCCTCAGCACCCTCTGAGTGATGAATTTCCCCCTAACATCTGATCTAAATCTCCCCTCTTTTAATTTTAAACCATTCCTCCTTGTCCTCGCATTATCTGACCAAGGAAAAAGCTGCTCTCTATCTTTTTTATAAGTACCCTTTAAGTATTGAAAAACTGCAATGGGGTCTCCCTGGAGCCTTCTCTTCTCCAGGCTGAACATCCCCAGCTCTCAGCCTTTCTCCATAGGAGAGGTGCTCCAGCCCTCTGATCAACCTTGTGGCCCTCCTCTGGACCCTAACAGCCCCACATCTTTCTTGTGCTGGGGGCCCCAGACCTGGATGCAGGACTCCAAGTGGGGCCTCACAAGGGCAGAGCAGAGGGGCACAATCACCTCACTTGACCTACACATTTCTATAGCAGCACATGGATCTGGCTTTATTACCACATAAATAAATAAATAAATAAATAAATAAATAAATAAATAAATAAATCCAAATACATACTGGACTGGTTTTCATCTTTATTTCACATTTTTGATAGTTTAATTACATCTCCAGTTCTGTATCAGTTCTTTGCCAAGGATGTCATGCAAACATTTTAAATAAAAAGCTAGTAAAAAAAAAAAAAAAAAAAAAAAAAAGGAAATTGTGTTAAGAAGGAATACTCTGAAAATATCTTTTAAACATATTCCTACTCTAATAAAGTCTTTTTTTTTCACCAGTAGATCTTCAAAGATCTCTTATAAAGCATATCATGATCTCATTTTACTGCTCAAAACTGCATCAACTGATCTACGTTGGTAGAGTACAGGAGTTGCAGGCTTGAATCTTGTCTTTTCATGCCATTAACTAGCAAGTTCTCAAAATGAATACTTTTATACTTACATGTATTTGCATTGAATGTTCCTTGTGTAATTTTTTACAGGCATACTGACCAACATACTTCCAGAGGCTCAAGTTGCATTTTTTGTTGTTGTATTTTTGAACTTACTATTCTTATTATTTTTTTTTGCATATTTGCTTTTTTTCGCATGTTTTTTATTTCCTACTTTCTCTTCTTGTCTGCCCACTTTAAACTCTCTCCTTGTATTTGCTTTCTTTTCCTTCAAACCCCCAAAGTATAAATTCCACTGGAATTAATGAGCTGAAGATATTTGCTTAACAAGATTTCCTGACCAGGATGGAATTAAGTATATGTTCATATACTTTGCAGAACTAAGACGTCTGGTATTTTGTTTTAGAAGATTCTGGAATCTGAAATGATTATTCCTATTTTCCTTAGTCTGTTGTTGTTTCTTACTGATTTGATTATTAATTATTTGCTTGTACTATTTATTAATTTGTAGGAAATGAAAAGCACACTTGATTTTGTATGTCACATAGCTAACCATATACCAGGTAGGGAAGCAACTGAGAGCTAAAGAGTATGTTTTGTGCAGCCAGGCTTTTGAAAATAGCTCAGCAACCACACTTGAAAACCAGAATTCAGAAAGAGCTCACATTCTGGGTGTATGTCGATTGCTAAACGCCTGTGTAAATCTGGCCACAAACACCACAATGAAACTTTTAGATACTGAGCACTTGAAAAATCTGGTATGTAACTGCTGCTTCAACCCAAATGTGTATCAAGGAAGAGGAGGATTGTCAGAATTCAGAGGAAACACTGCATTTTCAGCTCACTTGGGCAAGTTGCACGGGAGAGGATACTTTGCAGTACAGCTACTGTGACTTTCAGGAAGGCTCAGATGGCTAAATTCTCCGCACACTTTTGACTTCATCTTATTAATAACTGAAAATAAGCAGTGACCCAATCATTCTTTCTTGTTATTAACAACTACTTTGAAAAAAAAAAAAAAAAAATCTTTCTTATTCAGAAGTGCATTTTCAAATCAGTAGTTTTGAAAACCACACAGAACTGGGGTTTACTGCATTGTATGGATTCCCAACATAATCATCTGCTCTTCTCTTTTTCTTAAATATCCTCATCAGTATGTAATTTTGTATAATCCTCCTCCAGTCCATAGTCACCAGCTTTTTCCTTCAGTTGACCTCTTCCCCATTCAACTGCTGAAACAAGGTTATGCTCGATGTGGTATTTTAGTTCTGCAGGTGTTTTAAGGGTCAATGGAAAAAAAAGCCTCCCACGCTGGTGATGGGGATTTCCTCTGTAGCATTCATGGGCAGAGCTCTGATAAGTGCTCAGCCTGACAGACGCAAATAACTCTCCTTCTTGGCATTGTTAGTACTCCCTTACACCCTCTGTGGGTTAGCAGTACTTAGTATAGCAATAATGCAGTACACTTAGTGCATTCCAGCATACACAGCAACAGTTCCTATCGATCGTTGTATCTGCCTCGTGCTCTTCTCTGTTGTGGGTCTCTTGTATTACAGCACAGCCCCTGCTTGATGTCTCACAGAGGTACTTACTGTGACCTCTTGAAATTTGACAAAAGCAGTTAGGACAGAGATTATATTTTCTTGTTCTATGTTAAAAGCCTTGCCCTCCAGAATTAAACGAAAATCTGGCAGTCATTTGCATTTTCAAACTTGCTACTCATAATTCATCAGCTCTCGTAATACTCAGTAGAGGGCAGTGCTTACACAATACATGTGCATTCTACCAGAGTGCTATTTTCTCAGAAGTACTTTTGAAGCATCAACTGGATCATGCTTTTAACACTGATAAAGCAGATTATGCCACTTACTTCTGAAAGATGAAGGCTGAGGAAGCTGAAGTGACTTGGCCAAGGCCATGGAGGTTCTCTGTATTGTAGAGAGACTGGGATCTGACCAAAGTCCATTTCTGGGAGCGTTTGAAATGGGAACTTAATACACACAGTTTCCAGGAAGATAAAGTCCTAAGTGGTTCAAGTCCTGGTTCTTGCGCAAAGCTGTTTTGTGAAACTATCCTTTATTCTCAGTTTCCCAAGCACATTGGGCAAAATGCTACTATCACACCAGTGTATCTGTAGTGACTTCAGTCATATTTCTTCAGTGTACAGTCAGCTTCCAACTGACTGTGTGCATGCATCCCTTATCATTTCAAGTTACCACAGAAACCTCACAGGCCACAATTAGCAGGGGACAGGACCCTCTGCTGCCTTACCCCTTGCACAGTCATTTACATGGTCTGCCTAAAAGCTTTCCCACAATGTGTCTGTTCTTCAGAAACTAACATCTTGTCCACCGTGTATGTATTTTTAGTGGTTTTCCAATTTGAGTCATTCAGGGGGTGGCAGGACCGGGTGGGGAGGAAGGGGGAGAGGGTGGTGCTTAAATATCCTAATTTTTCCAAATTAGATTTTATTGCTGGCTTGAATTGATTTCTTGTTTCTGAAATATATATATATTTATACTAAAAAAAGGGGCTTGAAAATGTTGAAAACACAATTAAAATGGTCTGAAATTGTAGAAACAAAATGGTCTAGCTTAACCTGGTCCAAAATATTTCTGGGAAAATCACCATTTTGGGTGTTTTAATCCTTTAGAAATCCCAAATCCTTTTGTAAATTCCCTATACTTCTTTGATGGCTGAGGGAGAAGGGTACGAAATTCAGCCAATAATGCTCTGTTCAAAAATCCTGTTGGTTCCATTCTTCACTCTACATGGATCACCTGGTTTTGACTTCACAAGTTCTCTCAGATATGCTCTTTCCCAACACTGGGTCTGTATGCATTGAGTTTCTTGACATAATATCACATCAATCACGTCAGAGGTATTTTTACAATGGGTTATTCTACTTGGCAAATAGGATCATGGAGAGAAAGAGGAACCACGAATGAGTGACATGTACATCTTCCTGTCAGGGAATTTGAGGTGGAGACCAGTTGCAAGTCTTACGTATTGTGAGTGAGACTTGCCCATTTTGTAATTGCACTGACCAGAAAAGCTAATCAATGATTTTATCTGGTGATTTTGTTCTTTAGGATTTATGAAACAATGTTTCTAAGAAAGAGTAGGATGCTAGGAACTCTTTGCTCTTGAGTGCAAGTTACGAATCTTCAGGGTTGCTTTCATGAGACAGAAATTTGCATGCCTAACTCAGTTGCTCAGGTTGAAGTGCTAGATCCAAGGTTTTCAAGAATTAAAAAATGATTTGAGGCAATCTTGATTTTGCTCCCCTAAAGACAGCAATTTATGTGGCAAACCTGGGCATCCAAACCCCATGGATTCTACAACATCTCTTTCAGCTGCTGCTTCATAACAGTATGGGTCTTCTGTGAGTCCTGTACTGTAGAGGGATATCTCAGATACCCTAAGGTATCTCAAGTGCTTCTGTCAGTACAAGCAGGTAACTAAATTAGATCCACAATGTTTTTCCTAAAGACTACTAGGAAATAATCTTCAAAGACATCCAGAGTTGGACATACAAAACACAAATACACCAAAGCAGAGGACTTTCAGAATCACTACATTTCACTTGAAAAATCTTACAGCTTATTCAGCTGTTAACATAGCATGTTTCCTACCATTAGGACTAAGAGCTGCTAGGATGATAACAAGGAAGTATATGAACAAGAGAGATGTCATGGTTACAGAAAGAAAGCTTGATGACGGCAGCATAACCACAGAGGAGTTTTGTATGTTGCCCAGTGGTAGCCTGGCACTTAGTTGTTTTCTTTAGCAGCAAAAATCTGGTTTAGCAGCTCATCAGAGCAGACACACAAGAGCTAGACAGCATGATCCAAAAACAAAAAACCAAAGGGGTATTTTTTTAACCTCAGTTTCTTCTGCTTTATCACATACATAACCGCAGCACATTTTTGCATCTTGTTTGCAGGTTCCCAGGAGAGCAGCTGCTTTACTGTAGTCTAAGCTTTCTTACTATCCTGGTAGTTTTGGCTTCTCTCTGCACATCTCTCTTCTCTTTCAGAGCTACATCCTTTCCACATATTGTGAAGCTGATGACTTCTGTGAAACCTTTCTAACAGACAGTTTATAACAAATCTTGCCCTTTGGTCATTTCTCAGGCTTGATTTTTGGGTCACATTTTGTCATTTATTATATTTTTCTCTATTCTTCTTGTTTTTCAAGCTTTAAAGGTCAGAAGATTTTATCAATTAAATGCCTCACAGTGTGTAATGTGTTTGAATATCTCCACAGTTGTATAGTTATTATGTGACTTAGCTCCTAATAGGCTCATAAAATGTTGCAAGATAATATGGGGGTTCGTGTTGTGATCTTTTCTCTGAAATGCTCACACAATTTCAAAGAAATCAATGGAATTTCTTTTTTACATGTGAGAGATATATCTTTATTATAATGCATTGCCAGAGTAGTAAAACTATTTACAGCCTGACTCCCTCAGAATGATATCACATTTTCAAGTTTGGTTTGGCTGAATGCATGGCCTTATATTCACACACACTCAATGTCCATTGAGTACCTCAGTGGGATCCTTGTGTATGGAAATGAGTTTTTCTATACAACATTACTTCATCTGCACATAACCTGACAATTGTCTACTTTGACATGAAAAAGCAACTTTGTCTGCAAGCCATTTTGGTTAATTCTGAAAATATGTTTCACTTCTGTACCAGATTTTCAGGCCTGTTTTTTTCCATTGCGTGGCTGCTGTCAAGATGGACAGCAGGTCTGTTACTTGCTCAGCCAACTTCTTGGGGATTCCCTATAGGGAACAGTTTCCTAAGTGCTACAGAACTGCTGTACTGATACCACAAAGCCATCTTCTCTGGAGGGTCACACACTGCAGTGTGATGCAGGGAATGTAGCAGTGTGTGGATATATGGGTTTGTGCAAGGTTACTCCAAAATAAAAATAAATAAATAAATAATATTAAAAAAAGAACTAGATTATCCTTTTGCCAGCTACAACATCTACTGCCAATGCTCCTGTGACAAGTGTAGCCCCTTGTAACTGTGGTAGGTCAATACAGCATTTTGTCATTACATCCGATATTCTGGTAAGGAATTTCAAAGTCAGGTTTTGTAGTACACAAGTCAAAGAAGTATCTGATAAACTGCATCTCCCACATATGTCCAGTTTTGCATCCTGTGCTGAACTCAGTTGCAGAGAAGCAGATAATCACCTGTACTGGAACAAACAGCTCTATGCACTTTATAACTAAATGAACTGTTTATTTTGCCCAGAATACAGCAGAACCAAAAAATATCTGATTATTTACCATTCACTTAGTCAAATGACTCACAAAAAGTAATACAGGTGCGTTTTACAATCCCAACTATTTTCTTGATTCAGTGGATAAAACAGCTTGCCACGGGCACTTACACCCAGACGGGGAGGCTGAATGTGTTTATAATTCAGTGGAGTCCTATTCTGAGCTGTCAGTATAGAACAGTACTTATGGTACTCTCTGAATAACTGTGCTGCAAAAAAACTGTCATATTGGGGTATTAGATTGTTTTATTTTTAATCTTCTTGGATTATCATTTTGTATTCATACCTTTTTATAAATTTATTTTTTTATTTGGTATTGGTCCATCTCTGTTTAATCATCCAATTTCTAGTAAAATTTTCTCTTGTTATACCTCAAATAAGTAGAATATTTTCCTTAGCCTCTTTAAGAAACTTTCTTTTTAGATTTCATGTTAAAACTTAGGTTCAGAATTAACAACAGGGTTTAGTTGTTTTCCAGAATTTTGAACATACTGTCTTAGTCCTCTGGTGCACTCAAGCTAATTTTTAAGTTGATGTGTCTTAGCAGTGTTAGTAATGTTGCACATACATGTAAATAAATTCTAGAGGAAATTCAGAGAACTTTAGAATCATTGAGGAAATTATAAGTGTCTTAGGCCACAAGAAATCATACCTCTTGGCCTAAAGCCTACTATCTTAATCCCTTTTTTAATGGGGAATGTAAATATCAACTAAATCTATATCACATCAAAAAATATATATTTCCTTTTTTATTTTTGAACCTCATGACCCCATATTTTCTTTGACATGAAGTGATGAAATGTGGCTTACAATAATGAATAATCATACAGATACTCCAAGTACTTTAAAAATTTGAAAAAAAAAAAAAAAAGATATTTCCATATCTAACACAAGGGTTTGTGACTGATCAGTGAGACCACTATAATGTTGTTTTACTTGTCCTGAAGAAGCTATGCCAGTTTATACATTTTAAGGACTATTCATTATATTATGATGAATTTTTACCCTATCCATCTTTGATAGAGAAACACTAGCTATTTTAAAACTGATCTGTAAGTCATATTCCAAGCCTGTAGTCATTTAATTTATTCTTTCCTGCCCCCCACTCTTCAACTTTTTTTTTTTCTTTAGCACTCCAAATATCCCTGGATACACTGGCAAGGTTCATTGGTCAGCAACCCACCCGGCAAATTCTAATCTTCCATCAACATCCCCATCAATAATTGCACAAATGCATGGGTAGGTATGAGATATATTTCTTATCTTGTTCATAAAGATTACAGGGAAAATCCTAATTTCATTTATTTAGTTAAAGAACAATTAAGTGTTAAGTATGACATTCCCTTGGCTTAAAAAATGCAGAACAGTTGGTGTTGGATCCCACCACATTATTGACGTGCTAATCTGAAAGCACCTTGAGATTTTTTAAATTTTATGGAATGTCATAAAGTATGTACAGGGAAGGTATCTTAACAATAAGGTAAATCATGATTTCTAAATGTTTCTGCATTGAGATGTATTTTGCCTACCTACGGTGGCTTTTTTTTTTTTTTTTTTTTTTTTTTTTGATTGATCTTTGTGTTCTGGAAGATGCCCATGAACACCAAAGTAAAAATTCCCCAAATAAAATTGTGTGGTATGGCACTTCCACAATGGTGGCAACAGACTCTCATGAAATGGGCATTTGCTATACAAAATTTGCTATACAAAAATGGTTGTTAAAAATGGGTGGATTTACTCAGATGGCAGTGAGATGCCATCATGCTATGCCCCCACATTTAGGCAGCCCAGGACCCTGTGACTATAAAATCATTGTTTCCTCACATCACTATTGTGACTATTTCATGAACCGAATTAATAACCTTTACTCTTTACCTGCTCAAGGCCTGTTAAAAATATGGGCCACATTTACGAAGTATGTAAGTGTCTAATTCCTCTTAAGTTAAACAGAGATGGACACTTCAGAGCAAGTGAAAAACCCTATTCCTTTGATGAGAACAAAGAGCTCCTAACATAGTCATAGGTCCGAACCAGCCTTCCTCCCAGCTTCAGAATAGCTTAGTAACCATTTGTTTCCCCTCCCTCTTTTATGATATTGTGTTTTCTCTTTAGAGTCTGATTTCTTATTTTCCAGAATGATCTAGGACATGGTGATACTGTCCAAGTTTCCAAGTATTCCTGATAAATTTATCTTCCATTAAACTGTTTAATGGCCTTGGGATTCTGTTCACAACACATTTCAATTCTTTTTAACACTGCCAGTGGAAAGTGTCCAGAAAAGGCTTGAGAAGCTTTAGGGAGCTACCTGGCTTTTGAAGAATTCACCTTGTCAACTATTTCATTGTTGTGCAAAAGGCAATGCACTGACTTCCATTTCTGCTATCCACCATGAATTCACTTCAGCTCTTTTTCTCTTGTGGTTAGACTTAGAATATAGGCAGTCACCTGTTGTCACAGTCCCTGTTGACAGGGGATGAAAATACGCAACAGTCTCAAGGCTGTATAGCCTAATAAAGCTGAACTCAGAGCAACTTGATGCAAGAGCAACTTGCTTGTAAATGTCAGACAATAAAAAGGCAAAGGCATCTCAGCAAGGATCATTGACAGGCTTCAGACAGATACCAGATTTCAAGAGCAAAAAGACAGATGCCCGTGTGATCTAGGAAAGGAAAACACATCTGTTACTTCATTTTACTTTCTACAGGTGTTACTGTGGTTGTAGTTCAAAGTGGATGAATTTTGTTAGTTTTTGGTGGAGAGGAAGAGTAGGGTTCTTGTTTTGTGCTAACGGAGTCTTTCTAGAGCCAGGACAAAATCCTCTGGCTTTTTTGAAGATCACACCCAGAAACTGCAGACCAGCTTTTACCACACTCTTTCTGAGCTGAATGGTACCTTTTCCTGAGATTAGTACCCCTGGCTGGAAAATTGCAACAGACATTTTTTACTTTCTCTGCAGCTACTTTGGGAGTACAATAGTGTTCACTGACTTAAGGTGGAGGATTATATCACTCTGTGAAACAGTTTTGTAAAAGTATTACAGATGCTGGGAATCTCCCTCCATCCCCCCACCCCAACATTATTTAGTGATGCCTATAAAACTGAGATGCTTAATGTTTTAATTTTTTGCTTTGTAAAATAAGTGATAAAAGTCCTGTTAATTTTCATGGTCACAAGTCAAGCTAGACTGTAGTGGAGAGGTGAACAGAAGAGAGCTTATTCCTGGAACTTGGGGTCAGACTACAACAATTCACTTCTACTTGATTTTCACATGGGGCATCATGCCATTCTTACTGGTTTTTAAAATGGCAACCCCTTATTTTCTCGCTTTGATAATTCTCAAGTCATGTCTGTGATAATATCTCAGAAAGTAGCAAGTGACTGCACGTGGTGGATATTTATATAGCTGCTTAATTTGACACGTCTACAATATATGGTCAGTCTCCTGGAGACAGTCATGGGTATCACAGAGATTTGCTTCTCTACTGCTAACATAGTCTAATAAATGTTCCTATGAAAAGAATCAGTGATATCACTTACAACAGGCAGCATGCAGCCACATCTGTGCTGTACTTCTATTGTATTGACCTTCCACGCTATGTGGAACAAAAGTTGTTTATACTTGTTTTAAGCATTCTGAACTCATTGCTGTTGTATAGGATATAGAACATCAGAAATATGGTTTCTTCAACTTGGAATATTAATGGTATTTTTATATGACAAGCTTTATTGCTGTATTGTGTTTTTAATTCTAAGTAATCCCTAGATGAAGTCAGAAAATAAGGTTGCAAAAAATTTTAGTGCAGTTAAATTCTGACAGCACTGTTTACCTTTTTCATAGGAAGGAATATTTGATGTGCACCACAAGTTGTATGACCATGTCTTGGGTTTGCAGTAGTTCATATAAGATAGCACCACATTTCATTTGATTTTAGAGAGAAAGGCTGCACCTTTTCAGCAAGTTGCTTTGGAGTCTTCAGGAGTAATATTTAGTTTAAAATATGTATGTATTTATTTATTTATTTATTGGAGACTGAATGAACACAAGGTTCTCTGGTCAGTTCTGTGTCAGCCCTACTTCTCATGAGAGGTTTTTCAGCTGAGGAGATACACTATATAATGATTTAGGTGTAAGACTATTTATAGTGCCTCTTCCTGTAAAAAATTTAGAAGAATACAGAAGTCTTCTCAGACTGTCCCCAGAATATTTTCTAAACCCCACCCCAGTACCCTGTATCACGGTGACTGGGCAACTAGTACAGGCTTTGCCCCACCATCTCTGGAGCAAATGGGCATAAGTCTTTATGAAGAATGGAGTGAGGGGGAAGAAGAGGGAGTGTTCAGCAATATGAGAATGTGTTTTAAAGGTCTTTTTTTTTTTTTTTTTTTTTTTTTTTCTCTGTCTTTTTGTAACTACAGGTACATAGCAAAACATGGAACCTCATCTCAGTATAATCACCAGGGACCTTTTTCACAAATGGTGACTCCAGTTAGTCCTCAGAATTCTTTCAACAAGACTCAATGAGAAACAATTACAGTTTAAAAACAGTCAGTCCTTTTTACCAGCCTAAGTGAGCCTTAGTGCCTGATACTGAGGAGAAAGGAAATGTGTGAAGAGGTGTGGATACTTTAAATACAGAACAAAAATAAAATAGCAAAAAGGTGTGTGTTTGTGGTAGTCCTTATTAAATTATTCTCATATTTATGACTTACTAGTGTTGACAGTTAAAATCTTATTACAAACAAGGAGAGTTTAATTCAAAGCCTTGAAACTTGCTCTCTGTATTGGATTGCCTTGCTAAGTAAGGTAGAAAAGGATGCTGTAAAGGTTCTGTCAATTGACAGATATATGTATGTAGAGAGAGACCCATACAGACACATGTAGACACATTTATATAAATGCATTATTAACTAAAAATTATTACTGAGCAGCAGCCCTTCTCATCACATGTCCTAAGTGTGCCTTGCAAAGATGCTTAAATGTTACAGAATGAGATTTTCATTTTTAAAAAAATTAAATACTGCTCTGTGTGTAGTAGTAAATAAAAGGAGCAAGGTTAAGTTTATTGGTCAGAAAGCTAATTAAGACTGTGTGGCCTGCATCCATGATTAATCTCTCTCATGCTTAAACTGAAAGCAGTTAAACAGGGAAGATGGAGTGCTGGTACTCAAGCCTCGGTTTTGATACTGTTTTATTTTCTGGTGTTGGAGTAGGCAACATGAGAGAGTTGCACCCTCGAGAAAGAGAAGACCAAATGAAACTTTGTAGTTGGGGAAGTTCTGGTGTGCTCCTGGGGCCAAAATACTCCAAACAGTTTACTGTAATTTGAACAGCCTGGCAGCTTGCTCAGCAGTTTTTGTCTTGAGGTCTCTAGTGAGTTGTATTACCCAAATCATCTATACTGCTACTCAGTTACCTCTCCTGCTTGCTTTTTCTCCAGAGGGTTTATGAGGGACATATGTGTGCAACAGATTTGTAAGAAATAGCTTTTTCCACAGTTAAGGGCTTTCTGTGAACGGTTATAAAATGTACCTATTGCAAAAGGCCTTTTCAAGAGCAGAATGAAGACTCAGTGGGAATACTGAAAGGTAGGGATTATAAACCACAGAGCTAGAAGACAGCAAATCCACAGAAAAGAACTAATATCCATCAATAAAATGGTTAGATCCTCAGCAACAACAGTGCAAATTGAGCACCCAAATACCTGATGTTGCTGTGCAAATCGGAGTCATACAGGATATACAAGCCCCTAGGGAAAGGAAGCTGGCCGCTAAGCAAGGAAAGCACTGACACTAAGGTATACCATTTCTCCTAATAAGACTGCAGTATATTGTTTATCCAAAAGTAGAGCAGAAAAACTCCAGTTCTTGAAGTGTCTGACCCAACACAGAAACTCTGTCACTTCTGGATGTCTGCATTTTCATCGTGCAGAAATCACTGATACCAAAATTTTTTAAGGAGAGGCTCTCATCCAACCCAAGTTTCTGCATGCATTAAATTAGAACTTGCTTGTACACATACCAAATTATAGCATATATACAGGTACAGGAAGGATGCAACCTGCTTTGTCTTTTTGTGCTTGTCTGTTCTGGAGCTGGACATCTAATATAACTCAGTGAGCATTTTAGGTGACAACACAGTCTTTTCTGCAAATTTGGTTTACTATGTCCTATTAAACTGTTATGTACCACATAAAAATAATTGCATTTTTTTACTGGATACAATGGCTATGTTATATGCTTGAGACACCCCAACTCTGCAGCACAAAGAGAGTGATCTGACTTTGGGTAAGAATCTAGGAACTGTCTTTGTGCAATGTGATGCAGCATCACAGCTATATCTTGAATAGAAACTTAAATTCCATTCAAACTAGCAGCTGAAAACTGGTTACATTTTAAGCCAGCAGTGGGCTAAGAACTTTGACTGCAAAGAGAGATGCCATCACTTGAGTAAGTTCAGATTGGATGCTTTGTATAAAAACATTTTACACATGGCATAATTAAAGAACAATAACCTACAGATATAGGAGTTATATTTAAAATGGGACGGGTTTTCAGCTGGATAGCTCAGTATAGTTTGCTCGGAATTTAAAGATTGGGTAAGAGTCAGAATCTCTACATTTTATGAGTGAAAGATGTGTGTTAGAACTCCATTACATAAATCAAAAAATGTAAAAAAAACACTTCTCCATATATCCATACTGCTAGATCAAGCTGAGGAAATTCTAAAAAATAAACAGAGGGGAGGAAAGACATTTTTAAAAGTCAGTATCTAGTTACTTTCAGTTTCTCTGAGGCTTGAACAAAGAGCAACATGCTCTTGGGCTTAAACAGCACGTGGAAGGGAAATGCTTGTATCCAAACTACAAAGTCCCTCACTTCACTTGAAATAAACCAATTAAAGCCATAAAAAACATGTTTTCAAACTTTTTTTTTTTTTTTCCCTGAAGAAGTTATTTTAACAAATATATATTTTCATCCCAATTGTGTAACCAGGTATTGAAACAGAAGATCTTACAAAAGCAGCAGTTTAAAAGTTATGTGACATTTTCAGTATAAGGCCTTTTCCTGCTTCTACTGGCTGCAATGGCATTGCTTCTCTTGGTAAAGATGGTGACTTTTGACATCATGTCAATCTTAAGAATAGCACAACTTAATTTAATCTTAACCCTTCTGGATTCATGTGATTCATAGTATCATTAACTGATTGTTGTTTTCTTTAAGCTTTATGACTTTTCTAAAGAGAAATAAAAATTAAAATAAAATAAATAAATAACAACAACAACACCTAGAATATCCTTTCACTTGAGGCTCTGGCATAGCATATAAAGTATATGAACAAAAATTGCTATTGAACAATCTCAAATTTTCCTCCAACTGGAAAACAGAGAACAAATACTTTAGTTCATGGGACAACTGCTTTGCATATTTTAAAAACCTTGCTGGATCATAGATGCTGTTAATCTATACACGGTCCTCATAAAGCAGACAAATTTCAAGTCACTAAAAATCATTTTTGGATCTATTCCTTTGAGTTATAGCATTGACACCTAGATGAACAGGAACAGACATGGCTTCCGCTGTGTAGTAAAACCACTGAAAAACAATGCTGCCGTGAAAGAACTGGTTTCCTGGGTAGAATTTATTTGGTTTTCCTTCTACAGTCTTCTAAAGACTTGTAAAGGTATAGTCTTCTAGAGCAGACCATTTACACCACACAAAAAGTCACTACATCTGCAGCTTGTTTCACAGAATTTCTCTTCACATCACGCAAGCTTTGGAAGTGAATTGAAGTTGTTTTGTGTAAAGTAGTCATTAGCATAGTGACTGCTTTTAATATGATAACTTCAATGCACAGAGTAAATAAACTTGTCAAACTATTCTTTTTTTTTTTTTTTTTTCCTAAATATCTCTAAATAAAATCTATAATGATGTCTATATATTTTCTATATACATATCTATTAAAAACCTTGAAATGCATTTTTGCATTATGGTGAATGGAATAATCACCAAAAAAAATACGACAGCATTTTGACATGGAAAAATAATCTACGTAGAGAAATTATCATAACTGTAACTGAAGTTTATATTCTTTTTAACATAGATTCTTTTCCCTCTTACTCCTTTCCAGTCAAGGAGCAGAAATACACATTCTGAAAAATTGGTTTCCTTTGGTTTGTTTGTTATTTTATTCCTAATGCTTCTCATCTGCCATCTAGTAAAGGTCATAGAAATATTAATGTACTTCCAAAGCAAGAGGACCAAAAAGCTTAGCTTTCAACATAGCTTAGAGTATGGTGATGCAAATTGCAAAAAATCAGTGGCCTGTATCTTCTCGCAGAATTATTTAGTAATGAATATACCAAGTGAAAGAGAAATGTCTGTTGGGTAAACAATACACATAAACAACTTCATGGTAGGGAAATAATGTAATATAAAAGGCTGTGGTGATCCTAGCCTGAAATCTTGAAAATGACTGGAGGAAATAAGTACTTGCAGAAGAGACAGAAAACAAAAGCCTACAATAACTGTAAACTTTGTTTTTATTTTTCACCATAGATAGAAGCATTTTTTGTTGTTGTTTAATAAAATACTATTAAAAACAGAAGAATATCATGACCAAGTAGAAAATTTAAGCTGCTTTAAGAAATTGTTTAAGAGATTAAGTGATTTACTTGGAGAAGTTTTATGGAGCAGAGGAGAAAACAAAGTTTAAGTGGGGTATTCCTCTCTGATTGTGGCTAAAAGCCCCTTGTTGTGGGTCTCAACATCTCTCAGCTTCTTCCATCTTTTCTCTCCCCACAGCAATGCCAGGCTCAGGGATCTTGTTATATGCTTTAGGACTGCATTTTCCACAATGTGAGTGAATATAAAGCAGTGGTGCAAAGTGCATATTGAGGCATTCCAGATGTGATTGTCCCCAAAAGACTGACCTATCCTATCCTGTGAAGCAGGACAGTTGCTTATCAGCTAAAGCACTGCACATTTGTACTTAGAAAAAATAATTGCTGGTTTTGCAGTAAAGACTGAGGACACTCCTTCCCCTTTGAATACTCCTACTCCTGTTGAATACTGTGAATACTTCTTACCATCTATTGATAATAACAAGTTAAGACTGCATCTCATATCTTCAAGTAACAGCAGCTCTGAGGTCAGTCTAAGGCAATGTCCGAGCAAAATCCGAGAAGGAAAATAACCACCCAAATCATCCCTTCATTTATTAAATCTGATATTTGCTGTTGCTGTGTGCATACTACAAAGTCTAGTAATGAGCGTATTATATTTATGATATGTCTATACATATAGGCCCTAAAAGTCAAAGGCCTTTAAGCACACACTTTGCAGTGACCCATGGCCCTCTCTCTGCTACCACTGAAAAGATAATAATCAGGTTCTATCTCTAAATAAAAGGTATTGTAAACCTCCCTGTTGTCATTCTGCATGAAACAATTCTGCATGTGTAAATGATATGTAAACTCATTAATTTTGAATTTTGCCATGCATTCCTTCAGCATTCTCACAATTGGAATACAAAATGAAATTTCCAAGACTTTCTAATAAAGGTCTGAAATACACAAGTAGCAGTAAGAAGAAATTCAATGGAACTATTCACATGAATAAAATTACATTTGTGCTTCTCTTGCCTTTGATGTGGCCTTTGATTCAAGAAATTATCCCTACATAACAAAGTACTTACAGACAAAGCAGAACACAAAAATTTTGCTGGTTCTGTTTTAAAACAACATAAACCTTGCTAATCCTCTGGTGTAAATCTCTTCATTTATGTCATTGACCACTGAAAAAAATATAGATCACTTCAGCTCCCTTAACACCACTTAAACTAGTTAACCTTTTCGTTGCTGACAGGAAATCTAATAATATGCACATGTAGTAGTTATGCACAGATGTGTCTATTAAATCCAGACATTTTGTTCAACAAGAACTTCTGAGAATGGTTCATGTCCAATATATTCTGCACAGAGTGAAAGTAAAGTTCTTGAGTGATAAAATTGTTTGCAGCTTTCTATCATGTTCAGTTCATCAGTCAATTCAGGATAAAAAGCCTACCCAAAATAGGAAAGAAGTCTAGCCTAGTCAACCAGACACAGACCTGAGAGTTAGGGCTTTCCAGTTTACCTACATCGTGCTCTCAGTTCTCTCAGTTCTTTACACTCATCTTCCCTTCACACACGCACACTTTTTACTAGGGGGATTTGTAAAGAACTAAGAAAATAGAGGAACAGGATTAGACAAGTCCTAAGTGATCGTACATTTATTCTCTATTAAAATTAAAATGGAACTAATTTATTTTATTGCAGACTACACATTCCTCCCACTATTTCTTTGTTTTTCTAATTCCAGCGCTAACCTGAAGGGCTGTTCATATGAAATCTCAAAGAGCTTTGTAAGCTTATTTCCATTTTTTTATTTTTTTTTTTATTTTTGCTGACAACCTTGTGTGGGACAATTAAATAATTTGGGTAAGCAGTCACCCCAATCAAAATATTTTCCAGTTAATTAGCAGATCAGATATCAGTGAAAAAAGCATGTAATTGTATTATCCACCATCAGTTTGACACAGTAAATACGCTAGTATGTACACTTCTCAAATAATGACATCCAGCAGGCTGTAAATCTGAATAATTTATACTTAAAATAATTAGAGAATAAAGGAGAAATGACTGGAATGACTGAAGATTTCTTAAAAGACAAGCCACATCATGAATGTAAGTGATTAAAAACAAATGTCTTAATTAAAGGCTTGGTAAAGCTGCCTAAATGCAAGGTAACTTGAAGTAAACTATTTACTTTGTTGGTAAACTGGACAAGTGCCAACAAAAACAAAACAAACAAACAAACAAACAAACAAACAAACAAACAAAAAGGCAAAATTGTCCACTGACTTCAGTGCTATGTAGATCAAGCTGCAGCTTCATAATGGCTAAGGATTAGGAACATGGAGAAGAATATATACCTAACGCAGAAGTCAGGTGGGATGTAATTATTCAAATCATAAACTGAGATTAACTCTCCTCCCCACAATACAGATCAATCTGCACAACTTCCAGTGCATCCTGAAGTTGACTCTTTGGCCTGCGAGTTCCTTAGACACTGGGGACACTGAGGCTGTCCCCATCCTTTTGAATTAAAACACATCAAGGATCACTTGGGCCAAGGGCCAAGGAACAGCAAAAATCCGTGCTATTAACTCTAAAAGACTCCAAAACAAGGAGACTACAAGTAAGAGGAATCTGTGACTCTCTTCAGTTTCCAAATTTATGTTTAAGATGTCTGTGGGTGGGTGGGTGGAGGGGGATGCTGTTGGGCATGAACTGAAAATATGCCAGCGACCATTCTAACCATTTATCTAGACTAGTTGTACATCCAGGAACTTTCCCCAGCACTGTTTAATTTTCTTATTTAGACACAGCTAGAGCAATTTTTATCAGAGTTTGCACAGAATTACCTGATACAGTACATACATAATCCAGATCAAGTTCCAGAAACCAACAAAACAGTAAAGAGATAGTTGGGTAAAACAGACTCTCCACCTGGGAATTTAGGGTATGTCCTCAGTAAGAAGAGAGAATGGGTAGGATTCACAACTGCAATGGGAATAAGAGGGCCATAAGCCTCAGAAAAGTATCATGGAGTCATAGAAAAATGTAGTTTGGAGTGGAGGTCTGGAGATCATCTGTATAATCCCCTGTGCAAAATGAGGCCAATGATAAAGGCAAAGCTAGTTGCTCAGAGCCTTGCACAGCTGTATTTTGAAAAATCTCCAGGAATGAAGTTTTCACAGCCTCCATGGGCAATGCGTTCCAATGGTTCCTAACTCCTCCTGTGAACTTCTTCTCCTTGTACTGTCTTTGTTACAGTTTGTGACTATCGCCTGCTGTCCCTTGGTTTTGCACCTCACAGAAAAGCCTGGCTCTGGCTCTCTTATAACCTTTCTTTGGTTGGTTGAAGACTGCAATTGTACCCTTCCTTCCGATTCCTTTTCTTCAAGCTGAATTAACTGAGGTTCTTAGTCCTCAGATGATGTGCTCCAGGCCCCCAACCATCTCTGTGGCCCTCCTCTGGATCTTCCCCTGTTTATCGTTAGTAGCCTTCCAGATCCTCAAGTAGCCTATTGTTTGCCCTACTGAATCCTTTTAGCCAAGAGGCTAGTGAAATTTCCCACCCCATGAGGTGGAGGTGGGAAAGAGGGAGAGAAGAAGGAAAGAAGGTTGTTTTTAATTACAGTCTCTTGTTGTATTCTTTTGTCTTAAAGGCTACACTCCCTGGTAAACAATAGGGTTTTATTCAGACATGTATGTGTATGTATCTATATATATACACATATGTGTGCTTGTGTGTGTTTATATATAGGTATATATGTGCATATCTCCTACTGACTTGGTTAAAGTGGCTACACACTGTGATATGGGTTATCTCAAAATTTGACGTTGCAACTTAAGGCACTTCAACTCTTTTTTTCTGATTTGGCCCAGAGTGTTCATTATTAGAGAAATTATTTACATACTCATCTTCGTACTGCCCCAGGAGAAATAAGTTCTTCGCAGCCCTAAACCCCTCTCCCGAGAGGCAGTTCTGTTGCATGGTTGCTGTTTTTCAGCCCATGACAGAGTATCAGTTGACTTGCAACAACTAACCTACATCCATACACCACTCACTGGTGTGTTTATTTTTGAAAGGGGTTAATGAAATACAGTGCTACAGATCAGCTTTATTAAAAACAAACAAACAAACAAACAAACAAACAAAAAGAAAATGAAAACAAAACAAAACAAAACAAAACAAAACAAAACAAAAAAAAAAACAAGCAAGCAAACAAAAAGCAACAAGAAAAATCACCCCAAATCTAGAGTAATGAGTAGCAGAGAAGAAGAATCTCATGTGACAGAGACAGGCTTCTGTCATATCTGTGAAACTTTCCCAGGAAGAAAATCCTGTCAACTTTCAAAAGTTCCTCATCTATCCAGACATTTCAGTTAGAGCTGTGTTTTTGTGTATAATAAATGGCTTCTAGTTGGCTGAAAATCATTTTTTAGCTCTTATCTCTCTGATCAGTTACCTCTGCTGTTCTTTAATGGCCTTCACCTCATTATGCAACTAGTCATTAAAAGCTTAGTATCCAGTACAATGGTAGCTTATGTAAAGTGATCTATGAGAGCTTTATATAGGCTTACCAGCCGCAGCCTTAATTTTACTCATTCGTCTTAATTTTTTGTAATCATTTTTTGTAAAGAGGGTATAATGTCAGGCATGCTTCCCTGCTACTGACAGATCCAATCTAGCAGATAATTACCATAAGGAAATTGATGCTTTAGTGTGCAGGGGAGAATTTAATTTACTCAGACATCCTACAGTACAATGCATTCCAAAAGATATGAGGATTTAAGTTTTTAAGAAATTAAATTTCACTATTTAACATGATTACTTATGTTGAACATCATTAACTAGCTTTTTTTTTAACTGTTTGATATAATTACAAGAACAGTTATTTGGTCTAAAATCCAAAGTCATCTTTAAATAAGGGTTAAGGATCCATGAAGTATAAAAAAGAGTGTTGCGTTCTTTCTCTCCCTCTCTCCGTCACCAGCCTTCCAGTAACAGCATTAAAAAATCTATAGAGATTAACTGAGCCAATGCTTGAACTATAGAGCTTTTTCCAATGATGTTTTAATAGATCCTTTGTTATCAGCCTATTCCACTTTACCTCCATTGGTCAGGAAAGCTTCTTTAGTCCTATTCACAAACACAAATTGCTTAGAACATTTCAAAAATGATAGAACCTTGAAGGAGTTGCTGAGATCCCAATTAAGCAAGATGAGTAACTTATGTTTAATTTGGGTCATTTAATTACTTCCAGAGAAATCCATGGGATTTAGCATTAGATTAATTCATTTTATCTCCATAGAACTGTTTACTCTCCATGAGAAAACCTTCCTTCTAACCTACAGAATATGTCTTGCAAGCAGGTAGCATAGAATACAACAAAGAAGGCCCAAAAGATTGGGTCTTCTGAAAAACAAAATTTTAAAGTCCTGAAAAGCCTTCTTCTATGAAGTCTAGCAGCTTTGCCTTGATTGCTGAATTGCTCTTTGGTACTTCAGCCAGCAAATTAAAGAAACTGAATTTTGTAAGCCTGATCCTTTTTCTTCTTTTCTGAAGTTTCGCTAAACATTTTAATACATTTTTTTTCCCTTTTTTCCATTTGTTATCAGGTTGTACAGACAGAGAACACAAAATACAAAACTGTCAGGTGTTTGACAAGTATGTGCAAGTTGCAGGATCTGTCACTAGAATTTAAATACCATCTGCGGCTACCAAATCCTCACAATTGTTGCACAAACAGAGCTAATACCAATTTTAAATATTCTTATATGCAGCACTGTCAGCATCGGAGTCTTTGCTTTAGTCTCCAACTGGACAAAGCCCATGGGCTCCTGACCACAACTAGTCTGACTACTAAGTTTTTCTAGATGGCCCACAGAGGACTTCTGATCAGGCAGTGTTTTCTCTTATTCTTTATTATTTAAATAAATAAAAATAAAAATAAAAAATATAATTACTTCAGTAAATATAGATTAAGGCCAGCCGTTGGTGCCCTGGATAATCAACTCTAAAATAGCTTCTGTCCTTTCTAAAACAGCTTTGTCAAAGGTGCACTTTTCATATCTGCAGAAGAGAAGGTAAGAAACTGTAAATAGGAGGAGGGAATTATATGACTCAGTATTATTTCTAAAAAAAAAGGGTAAAGCCATGCCATATCATAATGTCAGCAATGACATCAGTGCTTGCTTCAAAGTAGTTGTTTTTTAGAACTGCATTATAAGAATGTCCCAGAATGTAGAAAAGGGCCAGTAAATAACAGCGGAAGCGCAGAGTGTGTGAAGCTGTCCTCTTACATGGTCTGAAGGGACTGCACATCACTTGAATCAACACCCCTCACAGGTCACAGCTTACCATAAGGGGACAATGAACCGAGAAAGAGAAGGAAAGAGGAAGGGTGCATGGCTATAACAGACACTGCCTGTTGCAATACTTTCCTTAGGTTCTTTCCTTTCAAATAAGTAGATCCATTTACACTGGAAAATATTTTCTCCTCAGTTCTGGAGTCCCCAGCACAAGAAGGACATTGACTTCCATTGACCTCTATGAGCAGATCCAGAGGAGGGACACAAAAATGATCAGAGAGCTGGAGCACCTTTCTTGTGGAAAAAAGGTTGAGAGAGTTGGAGATGTTCAGCATGGGGAAGAGAAGGCTCTGGGGAGACCTTATTGCAGCCTTTAATTGTAAAGATGACTTATAAGAAAGACAGAAAGACTTTTTTTTACCAGGGCTTGTTGTGATAGGACAAGGGGCAAATGTTGTAAGCTAAAAGAGGTACTTAGATTAGATATAAGGAAGAAATTTTCATGATGACAGTGGTGAGGCACTGGCACAGGTTGCACAGAGAAGCTGTGGATGCCCCATCCCTGGAGGTGTTCAAGGCCAGGCTGGATGGGGCTTCACATTCTGTAGCTTGCCAAGAGTCCAGTACCTTGCATAAAAATCCCTTGCTCTGAGGAGAGGTCTTACCTAATAATTAATTGCCTAACACTGAGTATGGCTTGTCTGTACTTCAGAAGGGGGCCTTAGCAGCTGAAGGAGTTTAGTGACTGGGGGAGGTACATTTATGATCTGTGTAAGTACACCAAGGCTTCTCTACCACAGGTGTTTACAGCTTTTTAAAAAAATCCCAGTTCTAAAACTTTCAAAATAAGTAGGAAGAAAACTGTAAAATTCTACGGGCTTTAAATCAGTAGTCATAACTGTACTTTCTGAATCATGTTCCACCTTAGACAGTCTGGACATAAATTTGCCTAGCCCATGACATCCTAGCTGTGCCTTTGCTGGGCATTGCCCTCTCTCAAACCTGTAATTCATCCTAGGCACTTAATAAACTTGTGTATAAAGTATCTGTACGGAACACGGTGCATATTTATACATAATAACACTCATTTTAACTATAATGTAAAGTTAAATGTAATGTATGTTATGTATAAGCATACATATCATATATATAACATAAAATATAGATACTTAATACAATAAATACATAAAAGTATATAACTACAGACACTCGTTTCCGTTGTTTACTAAAGCCTGCTTAGAGGCATGTTACTGTCGAATCTAAACCTGTAACCTTGGAACATAGGAAATATTCTGCTCTTTTATGAGACCTCCTTTTATGATGATTTTTTTTTATCTTACACCAACCCCATAGCTGTGAAAAAAAAAAAAAAAAAAAGTGAGTTCTGTTTTATTCTTTTTTTTTTTTTTTTTTTTTTTTTTTTTTTAACACAGAGAAATGTGTTTTCCTTTCCCCTTATACTCAGAAGAGAGTTTTACCACACATTTCCAAAAAGTTGAAGCTTCATATAGAGGCCAGGTGTGGAAATTTTTAACCTGAATGGTAAAAGTTTAAGAAAGTGGTTTAGGTGGGTGACTGACTGAGAAGAGTGGGTTAGGATGGAAATAATTACGCAACATTAACAGAGACATGTAGGGGGATACCACTGAAGTAATAGACAGATTTATTAATGAGAATATGTAACACAGTATGCCATACCATTTTAACAGCTAACAAAAACCCTAACTTTGACTGAATGATAATCACAGGTCATTTTTTAACCTGGTGAGTGCTTTTGCCTTCTTTCTATTCTTTCTCTTCTTCCTTTTATTTCTTTCCTTTCTTCTTCTTCTTTTATTTCTTTTGCGTATTTTCTTTCTTTTCTCTCTCTTTGTTCCTTTTTCTTTTCTTTTTTTCTTTCTTTTTCTTTTCTTCTTTCCTTCTCTCTTCCTGAAGGATCAAGTAGTTCGATGTTCCTTTTTTTTCAGTAAGATCAGGAAAGACCACATTGCCTGCACAGAGCACAGCTCCTGGGAGAACCAGGGCAGGAGATGGCATTGCCCTGGGACAATTTGAGTCTCATCTCACTTCCCGAGGCCTTTGAGATACCGGTGTTCAGGGTATCATGCATGAAACAATAAAAACAAGTAAAAAAAAAAAAAAAAAAAAAAAAAACTTTTTGCCAGTATGCCATCAGAACACCACACAAAATAGGGGAAAATAGTAAATGAAAATAAGAGATTAGCCTAAGCCTTCTCCTGGGTTTAACTGGTTGTGAACAAAAACTGTTGTCACACCCCTGGTGAAAGTGAGGCGAAGGTCATCCTACCCCAGAGAGGGCTAGACATACTTTGACTGTGAGCAGCTGAAGGACCTTAGTCCAAGATGCTGTCTAGTTAGAGCCATGTGAGGGAGATAGTATCACTGCACACCACCAGCAGCCAGGGGACATCCAGAGAAAGGTCTGTTTCAGGTGGACCATGGGTTTGAAAGGCGGATTTGGAAACTGTGAGAGAGTTGTCTTCTGCTCAGGGGAAAGGGCAAACAGCTTGTGATATTACTGGTTTTGAAGAAGGCAGCAAACGTGCTGCCTGTAAGATGAGCTGCCTGCCTCTGGGGCTCTTCCTCTGGCTCTTCCAGCAGGCTGCAGCCATACACCTCACCCAGCCCCATGGAGATGTCAGGGCCAAGGGCACTGCTGTGTCAGTGGCATTTCAACCAGAGACACCACACAACCACTCCTGCCATAGAGGGGGGCATTTGGCAGCAATTGCAAACTCCTTGCTTACGTTCACCCCTTGGGGAAGTCTCTGTAAAATGGTGTCCGGGCACTGAGAGCACTAATGTGTATTAATGGTCCAGAGGATCTTCACCTGGGGCCTCCTAAACATCTCAGTTTTAGGCAAAGGAAATAGACAGGGAAGGGAAGGCTTTCTTCTCTGCAGCTTTCTCTCTTTTTTGACCTATGAATCATAGAGGGTGACCATATTTTTTATTTACTTCAGCCAAATTCTACCTTTGAGACTTTGGAAAGAAGACAGAAATTGAGAACCGCCTCGGGGGTCCCCTCGTTCCTGCATGTCACCTTGTCACCAAGTCCGGTCGAGGGCACAGCACAGGGAAAGGCAGCCCTGGCCTAGGTCTGTGCCCAACTGCCAGATCTGTGTCGAGGGGCCAGGGGGCCGAGACTCAGCCTGGGGCCTTCTCCTGCCCAGCTGGGCAAAGCAGGGCATGGTATGGGTGCAGCAAGTGAGGCTCTGTGGGTCTGGCTCAGGTGCAAGCAGAGAGAGGGTGGGGGCTTTCTTCCAGCAGGTAAACGCTGCAGATGGCACAGATCTTCATGCTCTCTGAATGTATGTGCTTTATATTGTTTTCTTTTAAGTATGGGCCTGTGAAAATGTTGCTTAAAAGTTAATATTAAGTTAGTCTTGGAAAAAAAATTAGCCTATAACATATTTATCCTTAAGGCTTTCTCTGAGTTAAATTCATATTTCAATTCCGTTTTTTGTGTCATTAAGTAAATGAATTTGCAGTTTTTAGTTTAATAATTGTTTTATTATAGCTAAAGCTGTCTAGAATGATAGAAGATGGGATTATTATTTTTTTAATTCCTCTCTGAAGTTCAACTGGGAAATCTGCAGTTCTTCCCAGAGCCTTCTGCTGTCAGTATTTCAGCAGCGATGGTGCTTGAGAAGCACAGGATAACACAGGATAAGCACAGTGGTCCTTTTCCAAAGAAATTGCAGTCACTGGCCCAAACTCCACAAATAATTATAAGCTTCACCACATTAGATGTTTCTATTAATTGTGATAATGTTACTAACTGGGAACCATTGCTGCTTTCCTCCATGACATTATCAGCACAGCCAGGCTGACAAGCCTTCTCATGTCCCACAGTTGCTCCAGGAAAACCCCCAGAGGGGGGGAATTTGGCTGTGCCCAACATTTGACATGGCCTTCCTCCCCGATTTGTAATTAATTGTCTGCAAATTCCCTGCTCCAGGAAGAAGCAGTAAGGGAAGATCAAGGTTTGGGGCAGGACAGGAAATGAGCATGCTGACATTGTGGGAGAGATTGTAACCAAAACTGGGGACCTTGACAACTTTGAGAAAGATGCAGATGTGGTTGGAAAGTATAATGACTGGAGGAAGAAGTGGAGATGAGGATAAAAGGGCTGGTGACAGCAGTGGAACGGTAAAGGAAGGGGATGTAGAGGTGTGTGTGAGTTAAGGGACAGAGCACAAACGTACCTTCCTCAAAGAGGAGCAAATGCCTGGGTGTGTAAATGGGTAGGAGGAGATGGATATATGGGGGTATAAGGTATAAGTTTTATTCTACTAAGGTCAAGGACAAAAATTCTATGGTTTTAACAGTAGATGGTCTTGGATTTGCAGAAAAAAAAAATACATAGAAACTTTGCTACTACTGAATACATTGATAATCAATGAGTGCAGAGCTGGGTAAATACTAACCACCTGAAAATCCCACATATGTTATCTAGAGACAACTACCAAAAAATCTGGGGGGGCCGGGGGCGGGGGGGAACTCACTAAGCCATATGAAATTTAACGCAGCTAGGCACAGAAACTGGTCTGAGAGTTTGGTTTCTTTTTGTCCTTGGTATTAATCTCAAGAAGTGGAGGAAAGGAATATCTAGGAACTAAAACTGAAGAATGCTTCCGTCCCAGTAGCCAATATACTCTTTGTTATGAACACCTACAGTAAACTGTATGCATAGTGTTTTGAACTCCAGCAGACAATACAAGCAGTGGGTTATTTGATTACCACCTTGCTATTTTTAAGCTCTGTAGGTAGGAGCTGGAAAAAGAATTGCTCAGATAAAGTGTATGACTAATACTTTGATGTAATGTAGGCTTACATTGTTGTGGCCTAAAGCCTTACCTCTTCCTCATCCAAAGACATGATCAAGATCATGCTGAAAAAAAGTTCCTGAAGAGAGAGATCACAGAATCACAGAATCACAGAACTGTAGGGGTTGGAAGGGACCTTGAAAGATCATCGGTTCCAACCCCCCTGCCAAAGCAGGTTCCTCAGAACAGGCTGCCCAGGTAGGCACGTCCAGACGGGCCTTGAATATCTCCAGAGAAGGAGACTCCACAACCTCTCTAGGCAGCCTGTTCCAGTGCTCCGTCACTCAGTAGAAAGAAGTTATTTCGCTTTTCAGTGCGGAACTTCCTGTGTTCTATTTTACCACCGTTGCCCCTTGTCCTATCCCCACAAACCACTGAGAAGAGGTTATCTACATCCTTCTGTCTCCCACCCCTCAGATATTTGTACACGTTGATAAGATCCCCTCTCAGTCTTCTCTTCTCCAGGCTGAACAGACCCAGGTCGCTCAGCCTTTCTTCATAGGGAAGATGCTCCAGGCCTCGTATCATCTTTGTGGCCCTCCGCTGCACTCTTTCCAGGAGGTCCCTGTCTTTTTTGTACCGGGGAGCCCAGAATTGCCTGTCCTTATTTAGCATTCTGATGTCTGGTTATATATTCTGATTTATTTATGTTAGGACTTGATCTAATTGTGATGTGGCCAACCAATAGAAAGGCTGTTGCTGCTTTTATTGGGCTTGGAACAGGCCCATTCACTAGCACGCAAGTCTGCACTGAAATTGGAGCCAAAGGTATATTATCATGCTATGATATCAATTGATAAGGAAGACTGCCCAATTAGTTTCTCACTAAAGTTACTGAATTCAAGCAGTGAAATCACTGGAGCGGTCATTCTGTTGCAAGCCGTGCAAGTAAGTGAAGTCATTTGATACTGCAAAGGGAAAAAAAGAATCAAGCAGGTGATTGATAGCTAGATGTTAGGTAATAGATAGAGAACTGCTTGGAATAGTTCTTCCATGGAAAACTCATTTATTTTCTGAAGTTAGTATGCTTTCATAGCTAAATAAATTCAAGGGAAAAGATAAAAAAGTGTGTTAAAATCTCCTTGCTTTCTATTTGTCCTACTACTTCTCTTCAGAAGAGGAAGAAAATGAATATGAATATGTGAGTGAATTGTCATACTGAAATTTGATGTCCCAGTGATCTTAGATGCCTTTTATTTTCAAAGAAATGCCCTGCAAGTAAAGACGTTAAAGTGAAACATCATTGTCTTCTGTTTGCAGATATCTAAAAGCACACAGAAAGGTTTCTTGTGTGAACTCAGGTAGATAGCTTAGAGCTTGACAAGAAAGATCATGCCAATGAATGTATATTGAGTAGCCATTGACATATCTCTCTTTGGTCCACCAATATTTCACTAGCCCATTGAAAATGAAGCATGTGATTAAGACAGCTTTTGATGCAATTAAAAGACCGATAATTAAGGGACTTTAACCTGGGAAGTGAAATCAAGTCCTCAAAGGTAGAAGAAAAGTTTTATGTTCTGGCAGAGTCATATATTTAGTTAACAAGAAGGTTACTCAAATTCTGCAGAGAAGCTTCACTAAGACCCCTGATTTGGAGCTAGGGAGTGTACTCTGGAGGGCAGGGAAGGGGGTTGGCCAGAAGAGTGGTTTCTCCTTGTAGGAAAAATGCCTCACGCTCTCCTACCTTGAGGTTGTAGCTGGTTGTAGCTCTTTGGCAGTTTTTACCTTCTAGACAGCTGCTGCTTTCTGTGGAGTCCTGTGCGAAAGCACCTTATTTCTCTGCATGAATGGTGTAGTGATTTTGAGTGGTCAGGTCAAAACAGTAAACTCTAGTAAACACTAGACTGAAATATGAGCATTGCAGCACCATTGTTCTGTAATTCTGTCAGTTCATCAGTTTGTCCTAATTCTCCATCTGGTGATAGAAGTACTTCCTGGTATTGGATGTTCTTTTTGCAGAGATCTTAATTTCTTCCTGGGAGCTTGCAAACTGAAACTAGACTACAGATGTTGGATAAATGTCCTAGATAGTGACTCATTTCAGTTGGGTACACAATAAGGAGTAGCATGAAATATTAAAGATTAGTTATTTTTGTCTAGTAATGAATACAACTAGTTTCAAGATTACTGACATAAGGGCATCTGTGTTTCATTCTAGAGCAAAGAGAATCAAAGTAATATAAAAGAACAAGAAAAAAAAAAAAAAAAAGGATATATTTAGCAGTAACTCATTTCTCTTAATTTGACTATGAAAAAAATTATGTATTTATGCAAAGCACAAATACCCAGGGCCACCCAGCTTCACTACTGACCTAAACTGCTGGGGCTTCCCATGAAGCTGATTTGATATGCACTTTGCCTTCCTGTATGATCCATTCTTGCATCCCATGTGATCAAGATGCATCCCTCTGCACCACAGTGCCAAAGAAAGCCCAAAATATTTACATCAAAGGAGACTAGTTGTCCCTTGATTCAGTCACCCAGTACCAACAAAACCAAGTCAGCATGAGCTTCATTTGACATGGGCTTTACAGGTCTGCCTCGAGTGCCAGAGGCAGTCAAAGGAAGCCTGTGCTGGAGTCCTGCTGTTGTTGCTACAGTGCTGAGCTGAAAGTGCTTTGGTTGGCTCAGCCCGTGCTAGAGGGCTGTCTCCGCCTGCAAATGCTAACATACCCTGTGAGTTGTTAGAAGGGCTGATGAGCCCCCGTGTAACAGCAGATCTGGCTTACTGTCAGTCATTCCTTCTAGGCATACTCTAACATTATCAGACCCAAGTCCTGAGCCCTTATTACAACTTCAGCTGAGTTGGAAACCTACTGCTGTATCAGAATGAGGTGTGCTCACTATATATTTGTTTTATCTCTGAGATCTGGCTTCTTTTTGTAGTAATGCTTGTTCTGGGTAAATCACATGAATAGAAGCTCTTGATGATGAATTTTTCTAGTCCTGTTTCTAGTTTTTAAATACAAATTACCTTAAACTGCCTCTCTTTTTAAGATAACTAGACACAAGTTTAGAGTTGATAGTGTAGTGTTCTGTCTCTATATATACTGAACAGGGGAGAATTAATGAGGAAAGCCATAGTTAAGAGGTTCCTCGGACATTTATCTGAACCCTGTCTACATTTTGATAGCAGAAATCTTTCAAAATCCTGCTACTTACTGAGATTCTCACTACTTCCTTCTTTCAGACAGCCTGATATATTTCTAGAAAAATCTTTCCCACCATATTTTTCACATATACTTCCTATTCCAAACCACGAAGAATGCAGCACAGATTACTTCTTGATAAGTTTGTGTACAGGAAAGCTCTTTGGCCTTTCTTTTCAGGGAAATCCCTGCCTTTGTTAAAAAGCAAATACTCTTCGAGCAGATAGTCATTTACACCGTCAGGGTACCATTGACACTTTATCTAATAACTCCAGGAAATGATGAGGTACACATAAATGTTAGTGTTAAACTTTAAAAACTTTAATATATGAGTGGCAGGCTGTTCTGTCAGTGAAAATTTGAGTGTTTTTTTCCCTTCCACAAACCAATAAAACTGTATTTTACCCTGGAGGTATATAATCAAGTTTGATTATTATTATTATTATTTTACATCATGTACATAAGTATTAGTGATAAACAGAAGGAGAACTGAACAAAGAAAAAATTCATCTTGGTACTCAGTGTACTTGATCTTAATCTAGCAGATTCAAACCCTGCAATCAAACTTTTGTCTTTGGTTAGATTTACATTTCATCCAGTTTCTTGGTGCTCTTTTTATGATAGGATGCTATCAGAGACAGAAGCTCTGTCTGTGATACTACCCTACTTCTGCAGAGTGGCTATTTAAAATGCTGTCACAACATGTGATTTTTGGGAAAAAAAAAGTATGTAAAGAATAGAAGTTTATCAATTGAGAATTTGATTTATTTAAAGAAGGTTTTGTTGTTGAAAGTAAATATGGTATATATACTTGTTATAACTACTATAAATACTAGTACCAGAGTAGTAGTACACTATAGTAACTACTATAAATGAAGTTTCACAGCATTTCAGTTTGTGTACAACAATACATTTGTTGACTTTAATGCGTTGAAAAGGTGATCTAATTCAAAAGTTTTTTCTGTTTATGAAAGAGTCATGTTTCCCTTTTCCATGTGTTTTAACATCCAGCCTTAGCAGCACACAAAGTTCAATATTGTGATTTTCCTGTTCTTAGCTCTCTCAACAAAAACTGCTACATGTGAGAACACTTACCGTAAAACAGAGGTTACTGTACTGAGCATCGTCATATTCAAGAATTAGACATAGCTATATAACAAATGGCTTTTAGTGATCATTACTGTTGCAATGGAGGAAATTACTATATTCCTTACTCAAAACATTCCTACAAAGTCAAGTGTGACTACCAACCATACATCTATTCATACAAAAGAAGTCTACAGAATGTAGGTGTTCCCCTTACATCAGCTTATATCCTGTTGACAACTCAAATGACACTAGGCCCATTTATTAGTTTCTGGTGGTTTAACTGACAACTTTTGGCCTCATAAAATGTACTATAAATACTATCTGTAGTACAGCTTTGCTGTTCAGTGGTACACCAAGTGTTCAGATGGCTGAAAATGCTGTTTCCCAATGGGAAATGTGGCATTTGGTGATCGTTTCTTCCAGTTTCCTTTGAGGACATAAAGGAAAGGTTTTACCAAAGTAATCCATGAGTAAAAACAGGCAACATGATGATTAATAACGAAGCATTGGATTACTGAATGAATGCTAAAGTACAAACTTTTTTATACCTGAAAAGAAGATAGGGTGATTGCATACTTTTACCTCTACAGGGAAATATATGTTTGTTCTTTCCACACACAAGGATGGTGGGAAAATTACATGGGATTGATTTCATGAGTTTGGAAATGGGCCCTAATGTTGAGAATGACTTCACAGCCTGAACTCTGGACGTATTTGGCAGTATGGATTTAAGAACCTCTTGCTCCCAGCGAAGTCAGTTCTGCCAGTGGTTTCAACACAGAAGGGGTTTGGCTCAGAAAGGACAACTTATGATATAATGAAGTCCCAACGTGGGGTGAAAAAAAAAAAAAAAAAAAAAAAAAAAGTGGATTTGTTTTCCTCTGGAACAGGATAGTTTGTAGGGGGAGAAGAAAAAACACCCTGTGCAATTATTCCTCTTTATTCCTCTGCAGAGCTATTCAGAAAGATTATAAAATGCAAGGGTTATAGAAAATACTCTCTTCAGCCCAGAGAAGGGGAGACTGAGGGGAGGCCTCATGGTTGCCTGCAGCTCCTTCACAAAGAGTGTGGAGGGGCAGGTGCTGAGCTCTGTCTGGGGATAGCGACAGAATTTAAGGGAACGGCATGGAGGTGGGACGGGGGAGGTCAGGCTGGGTGTTAGGGAAAGTTTCTGCACCCAGAGAGTGGTCGGGCACTGGGACAGACAGTGGTCACAGCACCGAACCTGATGGAGTTCAGGAAGTGTTTGGACAATGCTCTCAGATGTTTGGTTTAATTTTGGTGTGGTCCTGTGAGGAACCAGGAGTTGGACTGGATGATCCTTGTGGGTCCCTTCCAACTCAGGATATTCCATGTTTCTAGGAGTCTATGATTCTAAGTTTAGCCAATGTAAGATTAACACTATGCTGCACTTATATATCACTTTTCCAGTACCTACATTCACCATCTTCCTCATCTGTAGAGATTTTATAATTGGTCTTTTGTTCTTCTCACCCCTCTCAAGGACAGGAGGATTCTGGAGCTGTGCTCTTATACGACCTTAGGCAGCATGTAGACCACTTGGTGACTATCAGCTAAACTTGACATGATGTAGGAATCGCAAGACCTTTCCAAAGAGGTCAAGCCTGCATAGAGAAAAGAGCTCCAGATTAGAGCCTGAACAAAAAGCAGAGAGAAGGAGGTTGTCACCTCACCTTGCAGCAGTGGGCAGACAACCACCTGGCACTGGTGGGCTGCAGACACTGCTCACCCAGAGGCAGCCACCACATGCACAGCCTCCCCTTGGAGTTTCTTTTTTATGTGACATTTCCCTGCCTGCACGTATTAACCAGGCATGTGACAACATGGAGGTAGCAGCTTGGGTGGGCTGTACATTTGCCTCGGGAAGATTTTAACCATCATTTGGAAAAATAAGTCTAAACTCTCATGTGTAGATGCGATGAACTGAAATGGTTAAATGCTGATCTCAGAATAAGACATGAGACCACAAAACCTTTTTTTTTTTTTTTTTTTTTTTTAAGCCTCAGAGTAATAGCCTCACTGCTGAAGCAAACAGAAAATGTGTTGCCTGTGCAGATAAGAGAACCTCAGAATACCTTTGAAACTGTGACTCAGCACACTGAAGTTACTACTGATTTACAAGAAGGTGCTGACTCATTTACTAATTGTATGTCAATGGCAATCAAAAAGTGTCACTCTTTTCTCCAGAAAGACTTAGACGTTGCTATTGGTAGTGATTATGAGCAAAGAAAGGTCAGAAATGTTTTTTAGGAAGGCAAATGATTCTGCGCTCTCCAACACTGGCTGGTCCACGTTGGGAATTACAGATGACTTTCAGTAACAAAACTAATCATTAACAAGAGGGGTGGTGGAGAATATTTGATTCTGGATGCTTGGTTTCTTCCAGGGTGGTAAGGAAAGACTTTAATCTGAGCTTGATCAAACCTTGGATGTCATCCTGAAGCACCATTAGAGACAATGAAAGAAAGGAGTCAGAGACAGATTTGAGTTATTCCTGAAGTTTCATTGTTGTTGCTGTTGTTGTTTGTTTGTTTGTTTGTTTTAAGGTGAACTGACTGTTTAGATCAACAATCAGCTTTTTTTCTTCTTCACAGCAGCAAAAAGATAATGTATGTCCATGAAGAGATCTACTGAATTCAGTAAATGTCTATTCCAATGCATTTGTTAAGGTTTTTATGTGAGGTTAATGCTTTTCCATCAAAAGTAACTTGCTAAATATGAGTTATTTTGTTCAGATTTCCTAACAGTGCATGCACTAAAAAGCAGGGAAATGCAAATTAAGCAGCCATTAGTATCCAGACAGTCAGTCCCAGTTGATGTAATATTCAGCATTGTGCTCTGATTCTACTCAGGACAAGTGATGCTGCACTTCCAGCCACTCATAGTGCAAACCTCCAGTTACTTCCACACACCCAAACTGACTCCAGATTCAGTAATATGAGATGGCATATGGCTGATGCTGTGTGAACACAGTGTTCCTGGAAGTTTTGAGTTCAGCATTCAAATTGGAAGGCAATTCTAGGGAATCCTCTGTCACCTAAGCCCTGCTTCTTAATTTAACGTCTCCTCACATCTTAAATACCTGTTCAGTAATTTTGGAGTCTTTGTGTGGTCTCATTGTATTTTAGTAGAGAAGTCAGTAAAATGGATGCCAGAGAAGCATTGCACAGAAATGGTGGCTAAACATTTTGGGCTTTGTAGGGCTCATAAGGGCACTTCTTAAGATCAGCATTGTGTCTACATGAGACATCTGCTATTCACTTCATGTACACGAATATCACCCTAACCAGCCATAAAAATGCCTTGAAGAGAGATAAACTTGTTTCAGCCAAAGGGTTACCTCTAAAAGCACTCCAGGAATCTGGAGTGCGAAGACACAGGTTGAACCAGTATTGATACAACCTCCTCAGATCTCTCAAGATGGAAACAGATGGTGCAGTTGCCCAATGCTCCCTCACCAAGAGTCTCTAAAAGATATTTACATCAAAATCTATTATTTCTCATCAATTAAACCAAGGCAGGGCAGGTATGGAAACCATGAGCAATGAGCAATTTGCAAACATTGCATTCCTCTGGGCCAATGTATGTGCCTCACACACAGGGAAACTGTCTCCTCAGCAGAGTTGGGCAACGGATTCAAAGTACATGCTTTGCATCTCACAGAGTAGGGCCCAACCCTGAGTTTCCCGTATTCTAGCTGAGCATTTTATTTAATATGTGTAAAAGGATCTTACTACCTTCATTTTTTTTCTTTTGTTTAGCCCTCACTGTGTTAACGGCTGTTGACTGAGAAGTGAAATAAATCCTGCCATGACTTGGCAGGAGTGAAGTGCTCAGCTGCTCAGAAGAATCAGAACCCTAAGCAGTTGTATGGTATGCCTGGAGGACTGGGGTTTTTCTGGAAGAATCAGAAGTGCCCATAGGGTTAGGCAGCTGCTGGGTGGATTGGATGCCACTGACACCTAAATGCAGGAGTCACACGCACCTCTTGTGAGTGTAGTCCAGAGCTTTTCCACGTTGCCCTGTCAAAATGCCTCAAGTCTAACCAACTGAGAGATGAGAAGCTAGGTCACTTTTTATGATTTTTTCTTACTGTTCCCTGAAGGGTTAATTAGTATATAGCAATAATAACTGCTTGGTCTGTTTACAGTACTTTTTGACAATAGAGTCCAACATTAGTTTTACAAATAGGGAACCTAAGGAAAAAGTCAGATACTTGCCCAAATTCACACATTTAGTGAGGCTTAACACTAAAGGCAGCTCTGCTTTGCCTATTGACTTTTCTATCCACATGCCCCCAAAGTCCTTCTTTGGAACCCAACAATTAAATTAAAATTGCCTGTACTGCACATTCCCAAAGACTTGTACTAGCTAAAGATTAGGAACATCACTGGAAGAAAAGAAAAACAAACAAACAAAACAAAACAAAACAAAACAAAAAAAAACTTTCCATTGAAATCAGAAGGAACTTGGACAGCAAATGCATTGGAGCATCAATTTTATCTAAAATAAATGTAATTATTAAAGAAAATAAATAAAATAAATTTATTTATAAATTTCATACAAAATAAATAAATATAAAATGTACTTTCCCATGAGTACTATATATGTGCTATATAACTGTAGTTGTTATCGTTGTATAACTGCATGGAATATGTTGTATAACTGCATGGAATTACACAGCCACACAATAAAAAATATAATCAACTAATCCACTATGAGAGATATATATAGTAGAAGACAGTATCTCACTGAAAGTCTTTCATGCTCACATATATGATAAGTCCCAGATGCTGTGATCTTCTCTGCATTTGGTTTTCATGGGATTTTTTTAAGAGGCAAGATAAAGGGGAATCGTAGCCCACCTCCAAGTCCTTAGGAGAGTCACAGATATACTAATAAATTTAGTATTAAAATTAATTCTGTATTAAATTCATAATTCTCCTCTTCTGAGGAGAGGGAAAAAGGAAGATCAATTTAGGAGTGCACCAGTGTCCTCTTTCCAGAAGTTATTCTGAGAAAACTTATTAAGCACTGATTTTTGGATCTGACCTGTAACATATTATTCAGGTGCCTGGCAATAACAAAGCCTATGCCATCATGCCCCCTGGCCGTCTCTTCCTATGGCAAATTTACTCTCTTTTTTTTTTTTTTTTTTTTTCCTTTGTTGCCCATCATGCAGTATTTCAATATTGTCTCTTTAAGTATGTGAGTTCTGCTGTGGCTCTTGCAGTGCTTTTAACTCTGCTAGTTGTCAGGAACTGCTCTCTACACAGCAGCTAAAGCCTAAAACTTTCATATGTGCTTTGAAAGCAGTTAGTTACAGCCCTGTGGCTTCTGCACATTGTTTTTATCATATGAAGACCTAAAGGCACAGCATATTTTCTCCTCTAGTGGTCTGCTACTCAGCCTTTTCATTCTCTCTTCCTTTGAAAAGCTTCTGCCTCTGCTTCCTTCTCAAGGTGCTTCCTCCCTATCTCCCTTGCCCATATTTTCCCACTGTGTCTCGCAGCATCGGATCGAGTGCAAGAGGCAGTAAAGCTGCTGTGGGAACAGGAGAAGCTACCACTGGTAACCCAGTCATGGAGGGTCCCTGCATAGAGGGGAATCCTCTGGGCAGAACCTGCAAGCACTCATGGCTCCCTCGTGCTGCGCATGCGGTATCAGGGGCTGCAGATGCTTGGCGAATCCAACTAGGTTTTGTCTTGTTGGAGGAACATCTGCTTGAAGAATAATGTGGTGGCAATTCAGATCTTACCTTGCTCTAATGAGCTTGTTTGGCTGATGCCTTGCTACTGAATTTTGCTTTCCCTACTGTTTCACATGGTCTCTATGTGACACTTACGCAGGCAAAAATGAGGTGTAGCTCGCAAAGAGTTTCCAGAGTAAGAGTAACGGGGGGGTGCGTTAGGGGAGGTGTTTCCTGGAGATTAGTTTATAGCTGGTATGACTCAACCCTGATAAGATCAGCTTATAACAGGGTAGCTGATCATGATTTCTGAAAAAAAAAATAAAAAAAATAAAAAAAAATGCATTTTTTCTTAGAGAAGCCATAATACTATTGCAGTCAGCAGTTGATGATTTTAAAGAATGAGTCTTCAGCATCCACGTATTGCCTTGTATTTGTCACCCAGGTCACTGAGGTGACATGGTTAACACGCTTACACACGTAGCATATCTATGTTTCTGAGAATGTCTGCGCCCTCACTCTGGTCTGCAGGTCACCGGAAAGGCTTTTGCTTTCTACCTCAAGAAAATGAGTTATGTTCAGAGACAAGGGTGCAACCTCAGACTGCCTCAGAGCAGGGCAGGGTCCTCTGCAGATCCAGGCTAGGCCTCCTTCTCCCTCAGCATCACTTCCCCTAGCACTGTGCATGTGAAGTGCGTGGTTAAAGCTCTCTGTGTAACACTGACAAAAGGAAGCTCAGACTGGGAAAGGATTTGGTGAAGTTGGTGGCAAAACTCACTTAATTTCAATGGGAGCACATCTGGACCATGAGAGCAGTCACCACCACATTTTGCTGGTATTGCTACATTAGTTAAGGGTGAGAAACTAACCACAGCACTGCCACAGATATATGGCAGGGTGCTGCAGACAGCCACCGCCATCCCTCTTTTGGCAATGTGTGTGGCGTTTGAGGAAGGTGGTTTAGAAATGCTAGCACAAGGACTCCATCAGCAGATGCCATTTGTTGTATAGCTGAAGTATTTACGAAGTGACCAAAGGAATTTTGGAGAAAGTAACAGCTAAAAAAAGAAAAATGTGAATTTCTGTTGCTGAGAGAAAATACCTCTGCAAAATGTTAATTTCTGGTAAATACCTGGGAGCACGGAGGAGGTGGGACAAAGATGGCTGAAAAAGGAAAAATAGAAAATATGAAACACTCCAAATTTTGCAACCTGTTATTAAAAACCTTTTGGCCTGTGCATGTGTGTGTCTTCTGACTAGTTCCTCAGGAGAAAAACAGTGTTCCCACTAAGGCCTGTACTTGAGTGGTACTGAGAGAATTAGTATTATGCAATATGTATAGCAAATGCTGTTTAAGATACGATCTAAACAACAACTTCAAATTTAGAGCAATGCATGGCACACATAGGTACCTTTTCCCTTTGGAGGCCATAAAATATTGAGTTCATAATTAAAGGCCATATGGAGAAGCATAAAGGTTACAGCTTAACAGTAGCTCAGCAGACAGGTGAACTCAGAAGTATTTATGGTAAGACTGCTGGTGCTTCAGAAGGGCAGCTGTGCTCATGATGCACATCTGAATGCGCTTCCTACCCGCTGGGGAGGCATGTTCTCAGCTCCCACTCGCTGCCCACCCCAGTGATGCAAGAACCACTCGGGCAGTTTGATATATTTAGCCAAAACTTGGTTCTCTCCTGCCCAGGTCAGTGGGAGGTGCTGAAACCAAGATGGGGGAGGAAACGAGGCATGTGGGAGTGAGGTGGTGCATCCTGAAGCCAGGAGGCACTGGGAAGAGGTGGGTCAGCCTCCTGCAAACCTCGCTGTGGGAGTGGAAGGCAAGGAGGTGATGCAAAGAAAAAGCAGCTATTGCTCGTGTGGAGGTGGAGCGGAGCATTTGCTTTGGGTGGGAAGCTTGAGCTGTGTGAATGAAGCTGCAGGGGGAAGGTGGGGCTGAAAGAGGCGGGTTAGAGGAAACTGTGAATATGTTGCAGCTCCACTTTGTGAGCTGGCAGAGCACACGCTGGGACCAGTTCCATACTGGCAGTGTGGGAATGACGTAGAAAAGAGTCACATATTCCACTAGCCATATGTGATAGAAAAGTTCCCATGCATGAAAGCTGGGCTAATCTTTCATTTGTAATAAGTGCTATTATTATCATCTTAAGAGTTGATGGGACAATATTCCTCAGCTCTAAGAACTTTCCTCCCTTCAAGCTGAAATCTGATAGTGGAGAAGGACACAAATTTCAAGTGAATGCTTTTCTTTCTGAATGTTTTTTGTTTGTTTGTTTGCGGTTTTGTTGTGACTTTTTTTAACAAAGTAAAAGTTTTAAATTGAAAGTTTTCTACCTGCATTAATGATTGATTCTTATTTGAACTGGGTATCTCCTAGCTTGAAGGGACGAATGCTTCACATACAGGTACAGAGAAAGAATCCCTGCTCCGAGAATCTCTCTGCCTTTGAGGATCAGACAAACCATGCATTTATTCCACTGGAAAATCATCGGTGTGTTAATACTTTTTAAATAAGGAGTTTGAATTAAAGACGCATTAAACAGTGAAGCTGCGGGGAAAGCTAGCACAGCTTTGAATGGAAACTGCAATTTATCCTCACTGTTGATGAGAAGTTTGATGGCTAATCATGACCACTGAACAAGAATTAAAGCAACTTCTGTGTAGCTTGGCATGTGGTATTCAGAAATAAATTCTTTTTCTCAGGTAGATAGGATGTCTTCTGTAGGGAAGGAATATGTATCATCTTAATTTTACAATGGGAAAATGCTTGTGGTCACAGAAGAAAAGCTAAGTGAGGAATGATACAGGTTTATCTTAGCTGAAAAATGTTTCTTTGCTGGTTTCTTTTAGCATTCAAGGAATGTTTTTGAGCTGATATTTCAACCAGGCTCCATGGGGTTTGATAGCACCCACTTTGAACTCAAGAAACCTTAAGTATCTTTAAGATGGAGAACGGGCAAAATGTGTGTATCATTAGTATTTCAGAAGAATACCTGTGTCTTAATTGCATGTTTTTTTCTTTCAAACCCAATGAATGAAAAAGAGTTGGTATACTGGACAAAACATGTTTTGGAATTACAAGAGAAAAAGGGAAAAATAGGGTGGAAAAGAGGAACTATTTTCTTAGGTTGCAACTTGCATTCTTTATTTGGCATCTATTTCATTACCTCCTATTTCCTGCCTATAGCGTAATGTCCTCTCTTTTCCTGTTGCCCAAGCATTTTACAGAACATGTCTTGCATGTCTGTTGGCAATCAGGGACAATTTGACATTCTCTGCTATTTACATGACAGGTCTTTTTCAAAATAGCCCACCCTATGAGCAGAATGCATCTCCCCCTTTCCATCTCTGTATTATACATTTAAGAGCAGCATAAGTTGTCTGCAACTAATTTTAAGGCTACGGATCCATTCGTGCGCACTCAGACCAAGCTACCATCCTCAGCCATTTTCCTTTTGGGAGTCACCAGGTGCACTTGGCAGCCTGTGCCACTCCCAGTACCACAAAGGTATGACTTTGTGCCAACATCTTCCAAGTGGGAGTTTTAATTGCCAAAATTTCAACAAGCTACTGTAAGGTCTCCTGCAATTGCTCTGCATATTTCAGAGTGTTTCAGAGGCAGTCTGAACAGGTTGCTTATGTGAGACCAAGGCACATGTCCTCTATCTCATGCCTGACGCATTTCCAGACGTAAAGATAAACCATAGTCACTTTTTGACATCCCCTCTCAAACCTGCAGGGGTGGCTTTGTCTCCCCTTGCAGACGCGGTGCTCTCTCAGGCACAGCTCCATGCCCAGCAGGCAGCAGGGCACACTTTCTGTCCTGCCAGTGTTTTGCCACCTCAGTTCTCCTCTCCCACCTGGCACTTGCATGCTCTTTCCTGGCCCCTAAGTGAGACATAGACAGACACTGTCACAATACATCCACTCTCCTTTTCCACAGCCCTCTGTTTCTTAACCTTGAAAGCATGCCCTGCTCAGTATCTGCCGTCACTACTGGCACAGCCTCAACTGTGTATCAGAGCACTTTTGTTTCAAACCCATGCATTGATGCTGTATGGGTCTATGCAGCAGGGACTTCTTCATGATCCTTTCTCATAGGCAGTGACCTGGCAGACACACCACTTCTGAACTCAAAGGAAGGATGACTGAAACTATTGCCCAAATCTATCCCTTCTCTATCTATTTTTCAGGTATTAACAAGCAGGTGCTCAGTATCTCACCCTCTCATCTCAGCTTGTCATCTTCTTTGGCATTACAGGGAAGATACAAGTATCTTATCATGGGTTACAATCAGCGACTTCTTTTTGATAATCAGTGGGTTTGGGTCAATGCAGCTCCATAACCAACATAATATTTACTGACTGAGAGAAGTTTTCTGAGTTCAGTGATGTATTTCTTGACAGGTTTGGCAATTTATTCTGCAGGACCTCCAGTTAAGGCCATGAAGTGAAAGATTTCCTTTGTCATTTCCACTCCTGCCTTACGTCGGCATTTTTCCTTCCATTTTTCACCATTCATTCCACAGTATATACACATGACTGTCACACACACTGCCTTTGCCAGTCTCCATTTGCCCTGTTACCAGGGCTTCTTTTTTTTTTTTTCTTTTTTTTTTTTTTTTTTTAATCTGGACCGAGTTAATCCCTATTAGGCTATTAGGTTTTTTTTTTGTATCTTCTTGATCAGTAACAATAAACTTCATAACTGGAATTCCTCTAGAGTAAGGCTTGTTTCTTGTAAAACTAAAAATTAAGAAGACCCTCTTTAATGTTTACGCGTGGGGAACTGTGTGATTGGTAGCATTCTTAGGCACCTAACATAAGGATCTAGTCTGCTTTTTTGGCTTTGTTTTTCAGGTAATAATAACAAAACCCAAATCCTGTGACTCAGATGTCTAATTCTGCCCATGGTCACTGTAGTGGTCAAATGGAGCTACCAGGATTTCCTGCTTTTCAGGCACTAATCCTGGCAGCACTCACTACAAAAGTGCTCTGGTGATTATTTAAGTAACTGCCCATAGGCTCTGAGCTACTGAAGATTACACTTCCTGTAAAAATATTTTAAAGAATTAATATAGGTCTATCAGATGTTACTACAGAGAACAAGAAACTGTGGTACCCATAGCTAGAGAAAATTATATTTTTTGTAATGTACAGAACATCTGTTAATCACCAAGGTTCACAAATTACTAGGAGGTGGAACTTAAACATAACTTAATATATAGTAAGTTCTACTAAAGCCCCCAAGTTCTCCCTCTTTTAAACTACTTCCTGGGGAAGGAGAGATGCAGTATGCACTCACATGTGTAAGTCCATACTTTTATTTTGCTCACATAGATGTTAATAGATACCTTCTCATTTATATTTCTTGTTAAATAAAGTGATTAGATGGGAGAAGTACTGTGTGAGGATGTGCAGAGGGACTTATGATCATGACTGTTTTCCAGGCAGAATCCCAGGGGGAAAAATATATATATATATATATATATATATATATATTCCATAGATCCATATATGATATAACTTTACATATCAGCTAAGCTATCAAATGCCACTTTAAAGTGGCTTACCTGAGCAAGTTGGTTTTTTTTGTTTGTTTGTTTGTTTGTTTGTTTTTAACACTATCTTGGATAAAAATTTTGTAAAGAAACAATTCTGCCACCTTGATCACCTTATGATCAGACAATTTTTAAGATTCCTTTCATAATCCTGCCATGTATGAAATGTGCAGAATTTTAATGCATGGACTTTGGTTATGTGAGCTTTATGCCTAGACAGTAAGGGTGATGGAAATGGTCCTCTAAGCTGGGCTGCTTTCAGGGGTGAATCCTACTGCCTTTGAACCCTGTTGGTGCTAGAAGGGGCACATAGGCATGAGTTCAAAATGATGAGACCTAAGAATAGAGACTGAAGAACAAGAAATTCCCCTTCATCATTCACTAGAGGATTCTGTCTCTTTGGCTCCTGGTCACCTGGAACATCAAGTACCTCTGAGGGGGAGAAATACCATGGCAATAAAGGGGTGGAGGATGAAGGCTGTAGCTACATATGCTTTTTTTTTCCATAAAAGTACACCAGCTGAGTGCAATGATAGGAATGCAGGGGTCCTGAATAAAACAACCTCTCTTGTCCCTTTTGAACTGTGTAAGCATGGATCTTTGTCTAGAGCACCTATTGTATTGAACAGTGAGCAGCTGCTGCTGATATACAATTGAGAACTGAAAGCTATTTAGAGAAATAATTGCTTTAGTTTCCAAGATGCTCCTGGAAATGAGATATAAATTTCTCATTATAAGCTTACCTGGCAAAATACAGTATGTTCTAACCAATAATTAAAAATTCTTAAATTAAAAATTCTTAAAGAAGGTGAGTTTGTCTTCCAGGTTTGTAATGGAGAAAAAAAAAAAAAAAAAAAAAAAAAAGTAGGAACAAACAATCCTCTTGTACAGGGGAGAATAGTAATCGCGTCCTGTTCTCTCACTGGAGTGCGAAATGGAACACCTGTGCTCGTCTTCTCTGGAATAATGTTGGGGAGCATATTCATCACCTGGGGTATTTTTCCTTGAAAAAAAGGCAGCTGAAAAGGGAAGAGCGAGAATCTGGATACCTTTATTTTTACTGTCCATCCCACAGGATATGATGTAGAGTGTTTTGTTGCTTAAATTTCCTGATTAACTAGTGGATTTGAGTAATTCTTTTGTAAGTTTTCTCTTCTTAAATTGCTTTTAAGGGATGGTGCTTTTAAAATAAACCCAAAACTACAAGTATCATTCAAAAGTGTAGGCAGCTAGCATATTTCTTGCATCTTACTATTAAAATCCATTTTTTCTTTCTAATGCTGATGATCTTCAGGATACTTTTTCAGAATGCCAAAACTGACAGCAAATGCTGTAGAGGAACACAGGTAAACACACAAAAAATTGACATATAAATATTGACTTAGAGTCACTTCCTAAATACTATCTAATACTGGGAATCAGGACATTGGTTAAGAGGTTAGTAATTCTGAGAATTCATCTCCTGCTTTTATAGTTAAGAATTTCTTCCCTTTTTTTGTACTTCACAACAAAGATTGTAACACTTGCAATCTCCCTTCTAAGTGTGGTTGCACTAATAAACTTCTCTAAGGTAGTTCAGTTAAAAAACAAACTTTCCGTACATGCAACCAAATTCTGAACTAACCTTATACATGCTGCCATTTCTATATCAAATAAGCATTGTAGGACTTCACCTTCTACCTTTTCTTTTTCTTATTTCCCCTTTTCCTACTACTCAAGATACATAAAAATTGAAAACTGTGGGATTAAACCATGAGCAACAAAAGACTTATTTCCAGAATTTTAATTTGTTCACACAGCTGTCCTTTTAAAAGTCTTTATTTTTAGATGAAAATCCTACAGTGACTTCCTAGCAATCCTGTCTTACTCTGAGAGTTCACCTGATTTTTTTCCAGAAGTATGGATCACTGACAGCTCTCATATCTCTCAGCTAAAATGAAATATTGTGAGTGAAAAACACCAGATTTGCCTGGTAAAATGAGGAATGTTCAGCCTTCATCTCTTCACCTGCAGTGTGAAAGCCACACACATCCTTGTTCTGCATGGAGCACAACCATTGCCCCCACCGTTTAGCATACAGGAGTCATAAGAACTGCTGTGTTGTCTTGCTCCATACAGTGAGCCTTTTGAGTGGTAGTGGCAAACGCTGGGGCTGGCAGAGGCCTTCAGAGGCTCCTCTAGGGGGAGAACCGGCTGGGGAGGAAGCCTTAGCACGTGCTGTCTGGATTCAGTTCTCTGAGATTCCCTTAAGTGCAAATCCTGCAACATTTTTCAAATGAACCAAACCTAAAGACAAACAAAAGGCAGTAAATCTCCATGTAGTCTAGGTAAGGTGAATATACGTTCTAAAAATTACATCAGAAAAGCCATCTCCCACTGCAATGCACCCTGTTCCTGTGACGCTGTTTTGGAGAAGAGCAGCAACTACTCCTGTTTAGGAGTACAGCACTGATATCAATAGATCTTAAGAGCTGTTTCTCTCCTGTGTCATATATCAAAGCATAAGTAAGTTCCTGGAAAAAAACAGAGATGATAACTAATAGTACATTTCTATTGGTGGTCTGAGTTATGAAATTTCTTTTGATAGTTGAAATTGAACTCATTTCCACCAATGCAGAAAAATGAGATGGATGTCTCACTCATGGCCTGTCTCAAAAATTTCTGGAGAAGTATTTCCTTCTGTGAGTAAAGTCAGTCTCCTCACTGACTGATTAAGTCCAAGTCTAGATAGGACAAGCAAGGTAGAAAACGTTTTGGAATCCTGGTAAGTCTCCTTTGTCAGAGCTTGACGCAAGCTATATGATGAAAGAAAGCTAAAAGAAACATGTGCAGACGGTTATGGGAGGCTGGTCCTGAACAGGGAAAATTGAAAGGAAACTTGGTCTTAATCTAGTGACATGAAGTTAACCTAGTAGCTCCCTGAGCTCTGGTTAGCTTGAAAATCTGTTATCTTGCCAGCTGGCAATACTGTTCTGTAATTTCTTTGTAATTTTTTTTATTTTTAATCTCTCATAGTGTTAGGATATATTACAGGGGTACCTGCAGGGGTGGTGAGTTGCATCAGCTAACAGTGAGAAGTGTGGGTGACCGGCACCTCATAGTCTGGGGCTCTTCTACCAAGGCTTTCATGACTGAAGACAGTGAGCAGGTGGAGACTGTTTTCACTACAACCTGACTAGGAGTGTGGAGTGCTTTGAATGATGTTGATAGGAGGCAGAAAGCCATAAATCCACCCCTGTGCCTCACAACCCTAGTAGCAAAACGGCATCAATTTACTTGAACCTAAAGAAGGCTCAGGAGCAGTTAATGTATTAGCAAGCTGGTCTGTAATTACCCTAAGAACTAGTTTGAGGTCATTATTACTGTTAAAAAATGTAATAGCCATATTACATAAGCATAATAACAATAGTACATCTCTGAATGGTTGCAGATTGCTTCTTTTGACAGCTGTGGTAGAAAATGGATCACTGGATGGTCATGAAATGAATATTTTCCCTAATCAGAATGGAGAGCTTTATTACCCTTATAATTACTTGTTTAGCAGTCACTTATTAATTTTTTTTTTTAGGTCCATGAGTAATAAAATAGGCCTGTTTATTAAATAACATTTTAATTAGGAATCATTTTTAACATGTGCCAAGTTCTTAATGTTTTCTCCCATGCAATTACGTAGATGAATGCTTGTATTTCTGATAACTTCATTGACACCATCAGCCAAACTAAGTCTTCCCTGGTAGGAAGCTTACATAAAATAACAGGCCCCATATGCCTTACCTTCTCCAAAACAAGTAATTTTCAACATATGTGATAGAATATTATTTATTCTATTTAATAGCTTTTGCAGCCTCCCCCTAGGTACTGTGTGCTTACAGTTTGTTTGAGTTCAAATGTACTGGGTTTGCTTAGGTAAATTTCTTATTGACTGCACTGGAGAACTAGCATTTAAACTTTTTAAAATGAAATTTCACATTTTCATGAAAATGCACCTCAGATACAATGTTGACAGATTGTTTTGCAAATATATACATACTATTTGGCCATGCATAAAACCCATAAAAACATTATTAATGTTGATGTAACATTGAGTAAATATTTTAAGTGTTGATCTAAGAATGAAATAGTAATGATTATTCTGATTAAAAGAAAATGTCTTTCTTTTGTGTCTTTCATAAGCTTTTTTTTTTTTTCATATGAATTTTGAATGAGAATCAACATCTTCAAAGTGCCTGCTTTTTCACAAATCAGATAATGGCATGGTTTCTGCTCTTGTCCTGAGACTGAAACTCACATTCAAGTCAAAAACAGAGACAGCTGTCTTTTCACTAATGTGGAACATGAACAAATGAAATCCTCTACGACGTCAGCTACTATGACTAATTTTAGCCTAGGAATTAAGCTAGAGAAGCATGAATTCTGGTGATAGCATGGGACCTAGAGATTCCTTGCACAGTGCCAGCTGTTTTAGTGAGCCTTTGCTAATATATGCTCACCAGTAATTTTGTTCTGTAAATACATACATCTTCCATGTGCTTATCTATTGCTTCCCTAGCTCTTCTGTACAGGTTGGAGGCCATAACAAATGACAATACGAATTGTCTCATGAGACTCTACTTCAAACATGACGTTGTCACTTTTAGGAAATTCAGTTATATGTCCCAGAGATATCCGAAATTCTAGATGTTCAAGAGTCAATGCAATTTCACCAGGACAATTTAGCCACTGAGAGGCACCCCTAAATAAGGAATGTCATGTGGTCCCAGCTTTTCCTTAAAACCTCTTGTATGGAATTATTCTACTGTGTAACAGTTCACATTTCTTAGTAAACAGTGGTGTGTAATTCCTTGTTTATAAGTTTAAGATCAGTTTTGAAAGAAGTTTGAAGTGGGCTAAGTGTTCAAACTTGATTGTAAATGAGAAGTGCATTCTGTTCTGAAGTGAATGTTTTCATTCACACACAGGTATGAAGGAAAGAAAAGAAGAAATTGTTCTTCCCTCTGGAAAAATTCTAAAATATTTTTTCACTATATGGCATTTTCAGGGATAAGATCTCCAGTTTGTGAAAAATCTACATTTAGGTCTTTTTATTTATGGATCTTACAGGGCTCAAAAAAGAGCGAACTTAGTTCACTTATACACCTCATTCTATACTATGAGAACAAAAACAAACAAAAAGTCCACTGTCACTTCTCCAGGTAGTAGAAGTTGGATAATTAAGCTTTTCAAAAAACATGGGAACTAGATGAATCTGGCTGGGGACTGGTCTGGCTTGTGGCTGCCAATTGGGTGACTTGTCTATACAACAGAGAAATGAAGCAATTTGCAGAATGGAGACATTTTCCTTGATTTTGTGCTGCAGATTTTCCTATTTCCTGAGGCTTGATTCCTTTCTCCTTTGACTTGGAATGCATTGTATCTAGTCTTGGGTTGTCAGACTCACCAACCCATATAACTTTGCTCAAGTCTTCTCTGCTTCAGTTGTATAACTTACCTGGGAGAATCTCTGGAGTCACAACATTTTGTCTGGTCACAAATACAGTTTTCCCTTATCTTTTGCTTTGGTGCTTCTTTGATTTCCTAATCAATCTCTTATTTGCCCAGCCATGGATCCTGTTTCAAAGGATCTGTTTCCGTGCCTGATTCCAGCCTTAACCGAAGTTATCAGGCCTATTCCTTCTCATTAAATTGGATCCTGCATGCGTATTTGAGAAGAGTACATCAAAGCATGTAACCTGCTTTGCTAAAGGAAGGAAAAATACTCCCTTGATCATCAGTAATGACAACAGTAGATCAGGTCAGATGGAGGCAGAGAAGCAACAGTGGAAATAAGCTGATTCTCATACCATGTAAGGACCTGGCCCTCAGCAACACTTAGACCCAAATTCAAATAAGCAAAGCCACATTAGTATATAAAGTCTGCTATAGGAGTTACTCACTGGTATCAAAGCTCTTGTCTGCATATTGATTTTATTATACTTTATTCTTTAACATCTACATGCATTGATAATGCCTGGGATTACACTTATTCCATTGATTTACTTTGTTAGCACCTAAGTTTCATGACTTAAAATTTGATTTGCGCCATGGAACTCAATGAAAATTTCATTGCCTTTACAAGAATTAATTTGATGTTGTAATGAAGTATTCCATGGTTAAACTAGCATCCCTCTCTGTAATTAGGCAAATCATACAAACATTTGAATGCCTATTTGTATTCATAAACTTTGTCTGTGCTGCTTTTTCCCTCCAATTTGGTGACCAGTGTAGCTCTAGCTTTTCAATTGGACCTGCTCTGAGAGCAGGTGGACTTGATAACTTTCAGAGACTTTCCAGCCTAAGCTGTTCTGTCGTTTGGTGGCTCTCTGTCACAAGTTTCAATCAGCAGCAAACATTTTTGAAGAAAACAGGGAAATTCAGGAGAGTACTGCTTAGAAATTATTTTTCAGTGAGAATTTGTCTCTATATGGAACAATGTGAGAATATGAAAGGAATGGACATGAGTCGACTTGCAGTTCAAGACGTGAGACAATTTCCACTACTTGTTAATTTACATACATGTAAAACACGTGTGTGTTGCCATTTACATGCACATGAAAGAATGGCAAAGGTTGGTTAAAAACTAGCTAACACAAGTTTGTGATGTTTTACCCTCCTGAGAGCTGACAGGCAGGGTGCATTTAGTCTTCCAGTGCAAAAGTGCATGCCTTGTAGCTTCCTGGCACTCAGACAGTGAGTACCTCCCAGCTGTGAGGTGGCTGGGACATGTGTATTTGCAGCATTTCCAGTGAAACTGTTTTTAGGGCGGTCAGCAGCAGAAAGGAACTGCCTCTTTGCCCTTTACTGGTACTCAAGGTTTGGCAGTTGAGATGATAAAAAGATGGAAGGATGGGGAGGTGAGATAACATAAGGCAGGTAGTTGCTGAGATAATAAAATACAGTGTAATTTAACAATGAAAATTGAGAGTCTTCACTGGCCCAGCCCCTTATTTGACTTGTATCTTTGTAATGTAAACTCTTGGAGAGTGAATCCATCACTGCTTGTGTGCCCAATAGCATTTCTATGTACTAACTCAAATGAAACGTAGTGGTAATAAAAGCATGTAGTAATAATTACTGGTTTGAAATAATGGCATGACAGAGGAGAATTTCAAGGTCTTGTCTTTGCTCTCCATAGTGGAATTTACAGGACTCGTATGGAATCACAGACTTTCTTTCCAACCCACCCAATAAAATTACCTTTGGTTCTCACAAAAGGATAATCCTTTGACTGGCATCACTTACAAGTGAGGACTGGATTATGTTGGTATTTCTGAGTAGTTTCTCCAGTTTATCTCATGGTAAAGGACAGCAGAATTGAATGTGTGATTTTCATTTAGTTAGAAACTGGATTTGAGATCCACATCTGGTTTCTGGGCATTCTGTGGCCTCACTGGAAATTCTTTCCTGGACAAAGATATTGCAGCATTGAATTGAAAAGACAATCTGGAATTTACTTAGACTGTTGCATGGTAGAGAAATTATTGTTGTCCCTGGGCAATGCTTCCTAATTCCCAGGAGTAGGGAAAAACTCCACCCTGTTCTAGTATCAACAGGGCTCTTTGAAGACTGGCCAAGGTGGGGAAGGTGGGGAACACAAGCTGGTGCTTGATAGTCACAGCCCTTGAAATCTTCTTTTATAGTTTAGTTTTACATTATGATGTCTGCCTTTTTTTTTTTTTTTTTTTTTCTAACAAAACACAGCAGAAGTTCCTCCTCTCAGTCTGCTTCCTGCTCTCCCACACAACCTTTTATGATAGTCCTTGTTAAAGCCAGCTATAGGAGACTTGGGCTCAAATTCCTCATACATCTGTAGGATGGAGCCCATACTTGCTATAAAAGGACCTTGCCAGTTGATTGAACAGCAGATATATTGACCATGCAGGGCAATGCTGTCTATCTAGCCTGTTAAAACAGCTTTATGCAAGTGGGAAAGAGTTAGACTCTGTAACGGAGTACTTTTAACGACTTTTTCACGGTAGTGCATGGGTGTTGCACACATTCAGCCAGCAGGGTGCACAAGTAAATTTGAGTTTGCTCAGGCAGAGGAGGGATGTGGGTGTGGATGCATGGTCTGTGTGCATGCTCTGACTCCTGGTTTCTGGGATAAAATGAGGGTGCTGTTTCTCTGGGGGGGAGCACAAACTGAAGGGCTGCCAGATTTAGGTGGCAGATGAGGCTATGTTTGAGACTCCAGGTTGTCCTACCAAGATACCTAAGCATGTAATTTCTTCATAAATGTCAGTTTAAGACCTTTTGTGCATCAGCTTCCTTGACAGTTGGATCTGAGGCTTGGACCCTGCTTGTATCTGTGCTTCTTCTTCCTCTCTGAAAAAGCCTCCTGATGTGAAGATTGCCTTATCACAACAACCTCAACTCAACTGAGTGTTTGGAAATGTTCTTTAGGCAAGATAAGTTTCCTTTTTACAAGGAAAAAAAAAGAAAAAAGAAAAAAGAAAAAAAAAATAAAAAAAAAAGGAACATTGGTGCTCTAAGGTCTAAAGATTAATAGAAGATTTTCTACCTAATCAAGTCTAAAGGGCTGCTACCATGTCTAGCCGTTCTGGTTTCAAGGACAGAGGCAAACAATGCTTGTCAAACTTGACTCTCTGAAAAGACACTAGCTTTTTCTGTGGTGGTACCCCTCAGTTTATATTGCACTGGCTTGTCCTATTTTAAATTTGTAATGAAAGAAAAAAATCCAAAGCTGGTAATCATGTGCCTTCCTTGTATAAAAACACATCTTGTTTTTATCATCAGTAACCTGTACTACACAAGAGCTCTGACACATACATTTCAGGATAGATTAGGAATTGCCTGCTGCATTTACATAACATTAAAATCACTGTCTAGATACACAAAATAAAATGAATACCTTCCTGATTCTCTAGTATGGGTTTGCATAAAAACAATTTTACCTTGCTTTCATTTTTTTTATTATTTATTTTTTTTTTATTATTTTTTTTATGAGTGCAACAGCCCCTCTCTTTATTTAGTAGGTTGGAAGAGAAGGATTTGATAGCTGAGTGAGGGGACACCTATGTAATTCATTTTTCTGGCAGACTTGGACAGCATGCTTACTGCATTAAAAAAAAAAAAAAATAAAAAAAAAATGGGGGGACAAAGTGTTATGAAAAAGCGTATGGAGTGTGTGACAGCTGGGCTCTATCTGACTCCCCATCATTCCTTGCAGCTGCCGGAAGCCAACCGCTCATCTTTCCAAACCACAGGCTCATGTGGGTAATGATATGATTTCCTCTCTCTTGTGTTTTGTGCGTGTGCTTCAAGAAGAGTAACCCCCAAAACTCTACACACCCAGTTAATCAGGACAGTAGTGGCTCCTCTCATCCTCCTGAAGTGATTCTTGCAGTGCTGGGACAAGTGGTTGGAGGCTACAACTTCTGGCCCAAGTAGAATGGTTGTCCTCATTTGCATTTTTCTTGCGTGCTTTGGGTTTTATCCTTCATCTCATTACTAAGTAGTGCCCTTATTAACTGAAAAAAGGAAGTGGAATCCATATAATCTGTTTTCAAGCTACTATAAGATCTTTGCTATTTGACTTTTGGAGGCAAAGCATTCCCGTGCCACAAGAAAAAAATTGAAAATTGAGAGTTTTGTTTCATTTTTCAACAGTGTTCTCTACTGAGGACCTCTAAAATGCTACCTGTATGTCTATAAGCATTGTAAATAATAGATGTTATGCCAAGGGAATTAAGGTTACACTAATCACACTGGAAGTATCCATATACCTATTTCTTATGATCAGAAGTCCCATACAGTTTATTCTTCAGATAACCATCTTGTAGTCCACATGAAGCTTTTCCTATGATAGCTATAAATTCCAGTGCTTTTGTGCCTATTACAAACAGGCTGTTGGTTTTAACTTTAAGAAATCTGAGTTTCACACAAATGTGTAGCTGAGAACCTGAAAACAGTGAAGGAAAGGGCAGAAAACCCATTGGCTTCTTGGGGGTAAGGATTTCACTCCAGCCCTGATTTGGTTTTGTCTGCTTAAGGTATTTCAATGTTTGTAAACCTTCGAGTATTTGAAACTAGATGCTCAGAGTGCGGCAAGAAGTGTTTGCAAACATGCTGTTATCTGGTTTTATACTGAAGAATGTATTTTGTGAATATAACTAGCTATATGAGTAGTAACTTGTTCGTACTCATTCTGCCTTGACCGATGAGGTCTGTTTTAAAATGTGGCTCTTTGTTCCTAACCCTCTAATAAACAGCTTTATTAAATACTGTGCCCTAGCATTAAATGAGTTATGTTTGTTATATAAGATTGATATGGAATGTAGCAGAAGATGTTGTTTTGAACCAAAGTTAAAACGTTTTAATATATAGAAGAACAGCTTCATAAGACGTCTTTAACATACATGATTTTTTTCTCATTTAGATTCTATCTGTTATAGACTCTAAGGGCTACCTCCCCTAGCCCTTAAAAAAATGTAAATTTCTTAGAAAAGAAGGCCTTTTTCTCATAGGTTTTGTGAGCTAAGTTTGGGCATTTGGGATTTTTAGTTTATTTTTTTTAGAGTCCAAGAGGTAAAAGAGCACTGTGAAGTAATAAAACAGTAACTGTTTAGTGCAGTATCACTCTCGGCCTGCTCACAGCATATAACTATTGTCAAACCACCTGACAAGGTGAGCACAAATCCCTGTTGACAGAGTCACAAGGAACATGGAGGATTTCAGGAGCCATTCTCAGTGAGGAGAGAAGAAAGGTTCTTATTTGAAAAATGAAACTGCGGGCTGGTGAAGGTATAATGCAAAGGTCCATTGAATGTCAGGGCTTATATTTGGATACATTGAGAGTTTATAGGCCAGAAAAGACTCAAACAAAAAGAAAGTTTATTTATTTATTCATTATTGATTTATTGATAGAATAAACAGCTAGTGAAGGTATCTAGGAAAATATTTAATTTGGTCAAAGGGGTGGGCAAGGATAATGAACTATGAATCCATATTCTCAAAGAATCACCAAACCTAGATGTCTTTTCTCATGGTTAGAAGAAAGAATACTGTGGTAATCAAGATATAGGGGGGAGGGGAAGGGGGGGGGAGGGCAGGGATTGAATTTAGCTCTTATAAAACAGTTGGATGTATAGCAAAAGTCTTTTTTAACAATGTTCTAAAATAGGAGTTTTCAAGGATTGCCAGTAGTCTAAATGTGAAAAACACAAGAGAGTTTTGAGCTGAGGGGGAGGTTTCATGGTGACAGCCTGACTAAAAAGGTAGGATGCTGGTTTTGTCTACTATGATTCAGAGGAAGGAATGACACCTGTTTTGGTACTGTTGAACTTGGGTTAGAGAAATATCCACAAAGACATGTTAGACAAAGCTGAAATTTCATTTTGGACAGAAAATTATTAGCCTGACATTGTCAATGATCAACATGGAATTAATTGGTAGCTGAACTTGTAATTACAAGAACACCTTCCATCTTCATACTTGGGAGGGAAAAAAAAATAAATAAGAGAGGCCTAGGACTTAGCCCAGAAGCATTCCCAGAGGAAGAGGGGCTTCCAAAAAGTGTGATGAAGCTAGGAGGAAAACTAAGAATAAGCACTGATTCTGAAGTCATCAAGAAAAACTAGTTTATGTAAAAGGATGCAGACAGAACAAGAAGGATAAGTAAGTTCTGGCTCTGATACTTGGCTGGGAAATGATCATTAGAGATTTTGACCAGAATAGCTGGGGGTGGTGGGAAGAATATCACTGTATCCTTGCCTATGCTGATAGCACTTCATCTGGTTTTGGCCACTGTGGAAGACAGAATATTGGGTTAGAGGATCCTTTGGTCTGACCAAGTTCATCTGTTCTTAATTTCAGTGGGAGTAAAAGGTGCAGAAACTAGATTAGATGCTCTGGGGTGCAAATGGAATACAGGAAATATTATCGGTACTTGCAGACAGTATGCTCAGCGGGTTCAGATATGAAAGGGAAATGTGGGAGGTAGCTGGACAGGCAAGGGAAGACAAGGGTGGGAGAGAACTGCAGAACTGGCATGGGAACCATGGGGGAGATAGTTTGTACAGAAAAGTAAAGAAGGGAGTGAAAATGGGGGTGAGGGAGATCAAGAGACGATAGGGTGGATGGAGCTACAGGGGAAACTGGAAGTACTAGAGGAAAATAATTGAAAAAATCCAGTGCCTGTGTGAGTGGTGAAGGGGAGTTGTACGACACAAAGGAGACAAAATGGTGCTGTTGGGATTGTAGAGGTCATGTTGGGCCAAGTTGCAATTGTTACATCTGTGTAAATTGTGAACTAGAAAAGCACAGCAAAGTGCAATAAGTGTCAGCACCATTTTCTGTTCATATAATAACAGTGAAATTATTTGTGCAATATGAGGAATGTTACTGCACTTACGCTGTGAGCAACTTGCTGTGTTTTGGTCAAACACACAGAGGTGGCTGATTGCTTGCAGTCATCCAAATAGATACAGAAAATGTGATTGCCTCAGTGTTTGCCCACTCATCCATGGGGACTGCTGGAGGCTTCCCTTTTCCTAAACCCCTCCTGCAACAGCAGAAGCAGCAGCTGAAGCAGCCAGCTTTCACTCCACTCTGTCTCCACCTGCCTGGTCAGTGGGAGACTGGGTGCACAGTTTGTTTAGTCCAGCAGAGCCTAAGAGCTCAAAAACCCAGGGTATAAAAGGGAAGAGGTGTCAAATCAAGAAAATTTTATGTGATCACAGAGTGATCATGGGAAGCAATGTGGTCTGGGGAGTAAGGCATCTTGGCAAGGTCTGGAAGGCATGTGTTATATTTAGTTCTTCCATGGAGCAGTTTCACGTTGTTGGAAAATAATAATAATAATAATAATAATAATAGTAATAATAACAATAAACTTGTGAAACTTGTGGGGACTATTTTCCCCAAAATGACCTAAGGAATTTAGCAATTGTATGCCACTGTACACTGGCATTGCTTTACATGGTCTGAAAATTCCTTCCTGGCAAAAAGCTGCAGCTTAGTAATGCACTGGTCCTAAAAAGAGTACCTTAATTTGCCAAGCAGCAGTCTATCAAAACTATGCAAAATCCATCCAGTTCTGAACTCACTCAGGGAATACAAATTGTGGCGTAGCAGCATGCATACACCATGTGTACCTGGCAGCAGTGAAAACTGAAAATCCAGCATTCCCCCCAAGAGCCAAACTCAGCAGACCTCTTCTCACTTTGGTTGCATTTTGCTGTAATAGGAGAGAAATGAGAACTTTAATTTTGGTTCTTAAGAGGGTAAAAATAGCTTTTGATTATTTTACTTAGCTATGCATTTACTTATAAGTTATATTACAAGGTGTGTATGTTCAAGAATCTTTTTACTCCCCTTCTTTAATGTAGTTAATAATGTCAAATTACTTTGTCTTTAAAGCACTTCTGCTCTTTAATTTATAGAAATGGCAAAATGTGGCAATGCTTCTAATACATGTTCATCTTCCTGATTCTTCATGGAACAAGAAGAAGAAGAAGAAACTGGCAGAATAAACATAAGAGGTTTCATTAGTTAGTTTTTGTGTTAGTTTTTGTATTTTTAAACAATATTCTTGACTCTGTTTCCCTATGTACTTTTCCACGAAATATTACATTTTTTTCAGACTGAGATCTACTAGGCTAAATTCTCACTCAGGGTAGATCAGGCTTGCACTTTTATTACTGGTTAGTTTACCTCAACTTAACTGTGGATTGCATTTTATGTGATGGAGCTCACGAGTGATGAGTATGGTGGTGGTGTTTTTCACTAACAAGCTGTAACAGCAACCACAAGAACAACAAAGTGGCAGGAAAATATTTTGTAGTAAATAAAATTTGGAATGTGGAATTTCTGCATGTGTTTGGAATGATATAAAAGATGAAAATTCCCAGGTTCTGAAAATGCTGAGGTTCTGAAATAATGGCCAAATTCAAATGTCTTTTATTTCAAAATCAGGCTACCAGTTACAATCAAGCAAAAGTTAGGAAGCATGAGACCAAAGATGCATAATCATAGAGCAGATCCCATGATTCTTTGAATGTTCATGCCTATTATTTTAACTTATGCACAAAAGAATACTCCAAGAAGTTGGAGTAACCAGAAAGCAGAGAGGTGTAATTGGAATATTGCCTGCTTTGGCTGAGTTCAGAGAGCACCATTGTACTCTGATTAGAAACTTGGGTCATATACGTGGATGTTTACTCTGTTAGCTCAGCAATTATGAGTGATAGTATTTTCTGAACCTCAAACACAACATTGTACATGTTCAGTCTGATTTTTGTTTTAAACCCTGAGCCCCGCAACTGTTGGAGGGAAGCAAGAAAAATGTTCTCATTTACTACATGCCTACTTTTATCCAATTATGAGCCAAACTTTTACTCTATGTAACAATAAGCACTTATTGATTTAAGAACAAACAGACATATCGATCCAAAGGGAAAATACACTGTACATGTTGATCAATACTTAACTTGTAGGACAAAACATCTTGATATTCACTTCAGGGCATCAATATATACATATTACTGCATGTTTGTGTCATTAAGTCAGGTAACTGGGCTAGATTTCCATCTAACGGTATAAACTCTCTTAATGATTATTTTTCTAGTCAAATATTAGTCTCTAAAGAGAAGAAGGAGTTAGAGGACCAGAAAAAGAATAATTGTTCACCTCCCTTGAGATAAATAATACTTTTCATTAAACTCAGCTAATGCCTATCAAGAGCCACCAGATTGATTATTTAATACAAACAGTTATAATTCTGCCAAGCCCTATAACAGTATTTACCTGTACTAAGGTAAAATTGGAATTTAAGTATACATGTGTGAAGATATTTGAGTGCCTAACTTGTAATCAGTTTGATGTCAATGTCAGCTTGTATGGAAAGGAACTGTTTCCTTTTAATTTTTGAAGATAGAGCGCATCTAGGTTCCCAGAATACCTTTAAACACTGAGCAATCTGGGCATCACTGCTTCATTTCTTTCTGCCTCGTCATAAACCAGGAGTTTCTTCTTGCTGGAATTCATTGGAATAGAACTAACCATAAATTATACAAAGATAAACTAATTATGGAGTAATGGGGCAGTTGCAGTACACATTTTTTTTCTCTGACATTTCTTTTCTGTCCCATAATAGCTCTAACACTGGGTTAATCATTTTTATTTAAATGTTTTCTTTATGGCTAATTTCACCCCGATATCACCCGTCTCCATCTTGAGTCTCCTGAGGCACTCGCTATGAAGGACACACCCAGGGAAGGGGCAGGCTTGGGACAAAGAGAAGCTGTGACAGCTACACCATTAATATTTATTTTTGACATGATCAACTCCATAATAAAAATGTATAATACATGTTGCTTCAGACCAGAATAAATTACGTGGCACTCTCTTTAAACCACCTGTACAGTATCCTCCTGTAAATAATAAGTCTGAAAGCTGTGGGTCCTTTCTGCAAAACTTTACCCATGTGGGGCCTTTCTTAAGCCTCCATATAGCTGAAATTCATGTGTAAATTCTTGTCATCTAGTGTTTCAGTCACCTCTGCCTCATTTCTTGCTCTTGACAGATCCAAGCCTGTCTTGTCTTCCTCGTAACCATTCGTAGTGCTGGAAACATCATTGCCTTAGCACATGGTTTGGGGGGTTGTATCTGTTTATGGCTCTCCCTCCTCAGGTTAATTTAATATGGTCTTTACTTACCCATACTTCTCCTGGAAGCCCTTGTATCCCTGACTGCTCCAAGCAGTTTTCTTGTTCTCCTTTCAAATCAGCACTTTCTTTCCTCACTGGTTACCTGTGGGAGTGGGAAGGAGGTGTCTGTGCATACTACCCAGGCTACTTCATTTTATTCCTTGAACCTGTTCATAGCTGTTATTCCTAGAAACTTGATAACACCTGCAGTGACATTGCACTTCAAGCCCTGGCCTATTGGTTTGCCTAATAATATCTCACATTTTCCTCTAGTTCCCTGTGCACAGCTTTTGGTTCTCCCTAGCCTGATCTATAGGTTGTAAGTCCTCTGCACACTGTCCCACATGATGGAGTCCTAATCCCTGGGTGGTACCTGCCCATTTTCAGGTTGTGCAAAAAATAAAAATAATCCTAAATACGGCTCTTTAGAAGCCCAAGTTGTAAAAGGTTGCTTGCCTATCAAACAGACAAGTGTGAACCTAGATGTAGGGAATAGGCATGGCGTGAATCCACTGGGGTAAGGAGCTGCACAGCGGGAGTCAGATAGCCAAACTGGTGTCCTCAGGCTGACATCCGTGTAGCTATGGGCTTCTAGCTCACAGCTGGCTGGTCAGCAGGCAGCTCAACGTGACAGCAGAGAAGCTTGAGCCTGCCCTGTAGACATGCCTTTATAATGGACTCCTTTACCACGCTTCATGAACTTTTCAAAATGTTTGCGGTGTCCTGTGAACCCTCTTGTGAAATAAGAAAAGTGTTAACATTGCCATTTTCTCCAGAGAGCTATGGTTCACTCAAAACTGCACAGCAAACACTGTCCAAGACTCTTGCTTGCAAACCTGAGCCCCAGTCTCTAGGGCTCTCCTTATCGCTCTTGTTTGTTATAGAAGAAAGCTCCCCCTTGGATCCCTTAACAGAAAAATTTAACTGCTATTAAACAAACCAAAAAAAAAATGGTTTCCAACAAGTGATAGAGATCACAACGACAGTCTGACCACAACGGCAGTCTGACCACATACCTGTCTTCATTAGCTATACACAAGATAACCAGGAGAGGAGACGTATACTCTCAGCTATGTTGAAATACTTTGGAACAGAAAGGCCCAAAGGTGGGTCTGTTTTCCCAGACTCAGGATATTTGGCACATCTGTGCAGCAAGGATCCAAAGCTGTAATCCCTCACTAACTACATGCAGGGAGCATAATGGAGTCTTCTGAGCAAGGGGCCTGTAGAAGACAGCAGACCTCATAGACACTAGTTTTGTTTCCTAGGGCCAAATGTGCATGCCTGTTGTAAACCTGAATTAAACTTTAGTAATAAAAAGGTTCAGTGAAGGAAGATCTCTCACAGAATGAATACTAGATTCACACATGGATTTTCTTGCCACTTTCAGGCAGTTTGGAAATGGTGTTACATGATTCACATAATCAAAGAAAGCAACTCAGTGTTGAACTACCATGCAGTGCAACTGTTCAGAGATATTCACTAAATAATTATCTGTAATAAATTAACTTGAAACAATCAGGATTTGATACTGAGGCTTTCTTCAGCAGTAAAGTTGGATCAATTGTTCAAGTATTAACAATCCCTTTAGTTTACTCTTTCTGGAAATCAAACACAGCATGTTTCTGTATCTTTCTAATCTGACTTCATTAGAGCTTTGTGATGTGAAGGTATATCCAGGAGACTCTAAGAGATGGATTTAAAAAATAATAATGAAAACATAAACCTCTATGACCAATAAACTTGTTCATTAACACAACTTTCCATTGCTGTCTGCCGGCTAAGGAGCAATGAATGTCTACTAAGGAGTAGACACCAATGAAATGACAGTAGGCTTGTTTCATTTCTCAATTGCCAGAAAATCCAACAGATATACACTTTTGAGTTTTTAAATCTGTCCATATGAATTTTTAGGTAGTAATCATAAAAGTCATTGAGAAGAGGATGAACTCTCTATTTGTCAGTCAACTATCATTCTGAATTTCTAATTTCTTCCTTATTAAGTCAAGATTAAAACCATACCAAAAAAATGGACCTTTATCTTTTTCCTATTTTCAGCTAATTTCTCAGGTAGGATTAAATTTTGTCAGTAGTCTCTCAAGAGAAACAGTTGCTGCAAACTCTTCTACAACTCTATTACTGAAGAAATGCCTGATGAATGATGTGGATCTTGGAATAGATTGAGTGTCTGAATAAGCTCAGGGTTGTCTTCATCTCTGCCTGAGTACCGTTGTTTCTAACTGCTGTGATCTTCCAAAGTATATTATAGTAGACAGACAACCATAGCACCTCCGTCATCTTCCATGATACAATATGCTTGGGAAAAAAATAACAAATTAGTTGAACATCAGATGCAGTGGATAATGCAAAGGCAGTGTGATAATCCCTCTTAGCCCCTCTTGTATATGCTTTACCCCCCTTTTGAAAAAGGACAATGACTTAAGACATTTTAACTGAAGTTCAGCTATAGCTATACTTTAAGAATTCACAAGTTTGGAAGGGACCAGTAACAGCAGAACTAACATGATAAAACATTTATTTTCTTAAATTTATGCATAGGCTAAGTGATATCTGGAAAGCAGGTGATTGCCCTTTTGTAACCACAGAATCACTGAGGCTCTTGAGATCATCTAGACTGCCCACCCCTGTTCAGCTAGAGCAGGTTGCCCTGGGTCATGTACAGCTGGGTTTTGTATATCTCTGCAGATGGAGATTCCACAACCTCTTTGGTGAACCTGTTCCGGTATTTGACCACCTTCACAGCAGAAAATAAACTATTATCTTGTGTTCAGGTGAAATTTTCTGTGCCCATTGCTTCTTGTCCCGTAGTAAGCACCACTGAGAAGAGTCTGGCTCTGTCTCCTTTGAGCCCTCCCTTCAGGTATTTGCACACATTGATGAGTGTGTGTCGTCATCGTCCTTGTCTGTCTGTCCCGTGTTCCCCCACCTCTCTTCCCCCCACCCCCCAACCACCCCAAGCCTCCTCCACACTGAATAGTCCCATTGCTCCCAGCCTCTCCTCATGTGAAAGATTCTCCATGTTTTAATCATCTTTGTCACTCTGCACTGGATGGGTCATGTTCTCCTTCATGTCGGGTCAGAGAGTTCTGGAAACCGAGGTGATATGTATTAGTATAGAAATGATTGCAGTCCTGTTCTAAGGTATTTCAGTTCTCACTTTTAACCTTGGAAATCTCACTTTTAACCCTGGCAACCACTCAGATTCAGTAGCTGCCTCCAGGTGAAACTCTAAGTAGAATTGTTTGTATATTCTATGTAGAACGAACTACAGAAAATAAGTATAAACTTGACCTATCATTTATAGTAGCTGAAGCAGGAAAACTTTTTTTTCCATAGGCCATAGGGGGCATTTCAAAACAGAGAGTCAGAATATTGGTTTCAGTTACATGAGATTAAACCCTACATGCCATGTTTTTATATGCAGAGTAACTTTGAAGCAGGAAGAGTGGTTCGGGCAACTCTTCACTTGTATCCTAGCTGAGATTGCTGTTGGTAACATCAGTGCCAACTGCTTCTACTTCTGGAGTCAGCACTTTCTTACTGTGTAAGTAAATCAAATCCTCCTCTCTTGCCCCAGCACATGGGTGTTACAGCTGTAAGCAACACCCTGACAGGACTGGCAGGACTGTAATCTAGGGTGACTGTAAGTGAGGATGTCCCACTTTGCTAGATAGGGTAGGTAGTTCACATTGCCTGAGAAGACAGCAAATTCCTTGGAACAGCACGTAGGAAAGTGACACCTGTTAACCAGTGCCTTTGGGTACTGCTTGGATGTAGCCAGCAGTAATTCCTGAGTGCCTGTGTGAGGAAATGGAGTGGTGGTATGGCTGGCTCCTATCACCACCATTGACAGGCCCACTGGCCACTTGTTCCAGAGACAGGCTGTTCAACTTGCCAAAGCTGTTCTGTGTGGAAATGCCAGAGTTCGGCCTGTAAAATGTGGAGAAAACAGGCTGGATGCTAATGGGAGCTCACAGAGGGGTACTGGGTCTGCATTGAGCTGTGGTCCAGATGTGACTACAAGCAGCAAGTTTTAGAGAGGAAGCTTTTCAACCAGTGGTGTGATACAATGCGTGGGGCTGATGATGTCCTGTGTATGCTCCAAGTGTTTTGTTTGTGTGCATGTGTACGCACATAAAGTGTTTAATTCCAGTATAATCATAAACTTGAGACTCTGCTGAATAGCAAACTTCATTAAGCTTCATGGTTCCACTTCATTCATTCACTCAGCACTCATACAACATGTAGCTGTCCTTGGCGCCAGAATATGTGTGCAGTCATATTCAGCCTGGTACATTTCCTTGCTGTAATATATTCTTCAAACTTTCTTAAAATAGAAAAACTCATTTATTAGCATATCATATTCTTAAAATTGAAGGAATTTAACAAGGCCAGTGATGACAGTGTTAATTTTTCTCTCTTTCCACCTTCTAATTCATGCAGATTAAAATCTCACCTATCTGATCAACTGTCATTCATATTTCTCTTGCCTTATTATAACAATTATTTATTCTGTGTTTGTGGTAGTGTCCATAAGGCACTAAGAGTTCCTCTGTGTTCTAGATAAGAAGCTCGAAGAGAACAAATTGAAAGAGAGGCCCAGGTACAGCAGTAGAGGGGCATTCTAATTGTACACAGGTGATTCCCAAAAAAAATGTTACGGTAGAAGTCAGTGGAAAACACAGAAACAGGGACTTGCAGCTGAGTTTGAGGAAGTCTGTGAAGACATGTTTTGTGGAAAAAAGCCTAGAGGCAATTGCTCAAAATTCCTATATATACATAATAAAACCAGAATGATGTGAGAGATCAAGAAAAGGACAGGTGGAATCCAATATAAGGTGGCTTGAGAGAGGTCAGTAAGCAATACAGTGAGGAATTGGCACAGAAGTGCAAGGAGGAAAATGACAAAATCAAATTGATGCAAAAGGAAGAAGACTTTGGTTCTGACACTTTGTATTTATGTGTCAGTAGCAGAGGTGGTATTTCCCATGGCGTGCAAGAAGAGGAAATCGTGGACCTTTGAGATGCTAGTGCTGTAAAAGCATTACAGCTTTGCTAAAAGGTGAAGGAGTATTTTGCTGAACTCAAAAATCTGAGACTGTGGTATAATGGATTAAAAATCTATAAACAAAAGAAGATCTATGAAATGTTAGACATTATGTGGAATGGAAACAGTGACACCTATTAACTAGAGTCTCTGGGCACTACATAGAGTAAAGACTGTGGAACAAAGCTGGTCACACTTAGCATTATGGTAGAATTCATTGAGGGAGATTTCTGGCTGTAAAAAACACCATCCATTACCCATTTGTGCCTCTGGAAATTTAGCATGTTTCAGGTGATAAACCTTCACCATGCTCATCTTGACTAGAACTTCTGTTTTCTGAACTGAATGAGAACTACTCACCCAATAAGTTTACAATCCTGCAAGTGAATCCCATGGACACTGTGCCCAGGCCATCCTCTGAAAAATTAGGACTGGAACATAAATCTCGCAGTGGAGCAGCAACAGGAGCAGGAGCACCTGTCAGCTGCATTCCAGTTGTTATAAAGAATGTGAATGATCTGTGCATAAAGCTTCTCTGCTGATTCTCTGTTTATAACACTTCTGGTTTATTTTTCTGCTTCCTCCTCCTCATCGCTGGCCTGACAATGGACTGAAGCAGCATGAATGCAACACGCTGTCCATTTTGAGGACTGTTTGGTAAGACTGCTTTAATAAAGCAATGAATGGAGAATGGTAATACACTTCAATAGAAACATTGTACCTCCTGCAATAACAATTACTATTTGGAATTAGGAAAGAATCTGAAGAAAAGCTTTGACTGTACAACCATGTTAGATGCTTCCCACAACAGAACTGATAGCAATGGGAAAATGTCTGTAGTAGGTTTGGTCTGAGAACTTTTAGCTGGTAACATGTTAGATGACTCTAAGGCCAGTTGTCCTTTTCCCTATGCATTGCCCTACCTTATATCCTTTGCAACCCGCTTTGGCTCATACACAATTCCCGGTGATATCAGTGGAAATACTGCAGGAAAAATGACTGCAGGAAAGATGACTGGCTCCTAAGGCAAGGGTCTGAGTGTATATCTGCACCTACAGCTCAGCAGACCTGCTTGAACTGACATCACTGAGACATTGTGGTTCTCCTCAGGCATCCACCACTGCTGTTCCAGCTAGGAGCCTGCCAGCAGCTAGTAACTCCCATGGGCTTCAGCCATTAAGGGATCCTCACAAGATCTTCCGAGTCCTGACAGCTCCTATTTGCCAATAACAAACCTCAGCACAGTGACATGTGGAAGATGCTAGACATCTCACAAGATATAACTTCAGCAGGCTCATCTTGCCTGTGTCCAGAAACTTAATTCTGGCCTTAAACATTCTTGTAAAATGCTTAACGAGAAAGTGTGGCTTGTGTAGTGTGAAATCTGCCTTTAAGAGTGTGTGCTGAATCGGCTTTCCCCCGTCAGCTGGGGCAGGCTCAGAACCGCTGGCCTGTGGGCTCTGTGGGAGCTGGAAGGCAGAAAAGCCTCAAACAGCTTCTGCAAGCACAGCTCTCCTGTGAGATATCAGTCCTTCCACTTCAGAATACCCGGGCAGGACACGTGCATCTGGGGAAAGCTGCTGCGTCCTTGAGTTAACCAGCTTCCAGTTTCCAAGAGGGAGGTCAGCCAAGTTCTCCCTGCCCGTGTTCCTCAATCTCGCCGAGGCAGAGCCCTCTGGATATCCTGGAGAAAGGTACTAACTGCTTAGGGCACGGTGGCACCTTTTCCTGAATTTGTATGTTTCTTTCTTCCTTCCTTTTAAATGCCTGGGTGTGATTTTACAGATCAAACACTCCTGTTTCCCTATATGCAAACCTGCTGAAACATGTGGGGGTCTTCTGGAATAAATAAGAGGAGAATTTGGCTCTGGGTTTTGACCCTGTGAGACCCATAAGGTCTGCTCACGAGCGGTGATAAAAGGAGGGCTCTGTGTTTTTGCCAAGATGCAGTGAGGAAAACCACTGCTTAAAAAACTGAGAAGCACCCGAGCATACCTGGCTCTCCGGGAGCTCACACGGGTATCACCCACTCCGTGCACACACAGCAGTTGTGTCTGTGGAGCTTCTCAAGGGGAAGGAGTGCTTGCGGTAAACCCCCAGGTGCAGCCCTGCTCCTGCTGTTCTGAAAGCAGCCCGGCTTTGTTTTGGAGACCTTACTTTGTCACACAGTATAAAATTTTAGTAAGGGAGCTGTTTGGAAAAGCTTACAGTACAGGGCCCTCACCTTTCGGATACTTACATGTTGCCTCTCTTTGCATCTCCAACCTGTCCCTTGCAAGTCACCGAGGTTACTCACACGCGTAAAGTTACCCACACGCAGATGGGTTCTGTACCATGAGCGCACAGATGAGGATAGGATGTGAGAAAGGAAGTATTATTGTCCTCCTCTCACAGATGAGGAACTGAGGCACGGCCAAGACGAGGGCCCGATCCTGCACGGCCGCTAGCTGCGCTCAGCCGCCGAGCATGTGAGCCGCTTCCCCCGGGCTCGCCGTGCCCCCCGAGCGCCCTGCAGGGTCTGCGTCGCGGCGCCCGGCTTTTGCACCGCTTTTCGGTGAGTTACTTCGGATCCGGCGCCGGAGTCACTCCCCGCTGCCTCCCGCAGCCCCGACCCAGCCGGGGGGAGCGGGGACCCCAAAGGTACCGGGGAGAAGTTGGTGGGAGGGTGAAGGCGGGGGGGTGGAGGCTGGGGGGGCAGCAGAGCCCGGTAGGCAGGTCCGTCCGTCCGTCCGTCTGTCCTCCCTCCCTCCCTCCCTCTGCTTTCCTTCCTTGCCTCCCCCATCCCGTCTTTTTTTATTATTTTTTTATTTTTTTTTTTATTTTTTTTTTGGCTTAAAACGCCGTCGGGGAGCGGAGGCGCTGGCTCCGGGAGCGCTGCTTTCACGGAGCCGAGCGGAGGTGCCCCTGTTCCCATCATCTTCTATCGTCTCCCATCATCTCCCCATCTCCCATCATCTCCCCATCTCCATCTCCCATCATCTCCCATCATCTCCCCATCCTCCCCCCTCTCCCCACCTTTCAGCCCCCGTGGCTCTGCTCCGGCAGCCTCATCCCGGGGACCTGCCAAATTAGCGGGGCATTTCAGGGAAGCACAGCTGAAGGGGGAGCCGCTGCCACAAGTTTTGTCCCTTGTCACCCAGCCGGGGGGCTCCGCCGCGGGGTCCCCCCCGCCCCCCACCCCCAGCCCCGTGCAGCGGCTGCCCCGCTCTGCCGGCGCTGCTGGAGAAGATGCGCGCAGGCACCCAGTGTGCGAGCCCTGCCCGCCGCGGCACTGGCTTCCGAGGAAACTTTTAATTTTGCGCCTCAAGAGACGGACTGCTTCTTGGATTACTTTCCTGCCGTGGTCCAGAAGGTAGGGTAGCGCTGCCAGACGCTCTGCGCACGCGGTTCTTACAAGTTGGGATGGCGAGAGCACTGTGTCGGGAAACATTTGTGCCTTAGGTTTGCAAATGTTCTCAGGAAAGTGATGTTTTGTGGAATGCAACAGTTCCCAGACTAGCATGGCCACTAGCTTCAACTCTGTGAATGACTGTAAAGGACGGTAGTGTTGTCTTTCTTTTCTTTTATTTTCTTTTTTATTTTCTTTTTTCTTTTCTTTTCTTTTCTTTTCTTTTCTTTTCTTTTCTTTTCTTTTCTTTTCTTTTCTTTTCTTTTCTTTTCTTTCGTTTTTCTTCTTGTTTTTCTTTCCTTGAATCAGGTCTGTTCACAAATAGAAGTGCAAATAGCATTTTCACGGGATTTTGTGCAGGAATGAGAAGTTAGGAGAGACCTTCCTGACCAGATAGTTTTCTTTTCATTAGGTAGACACTAAAGAGGTTTTGTGCATATGCATTTATTGTCCAGCAGTCCAAAACAAAAAGGTATCTAATCCTGATTATAATTCATGCCTTCACCTTTACAACCCATTTGCTAAACTTTAATAATCCAGTTTTAAAATTAAAGGCTGCAGTGCATTGTAAGGGTCAAATCCTTTAAAAGACACACTCTGCTAGCTTTCAGTTGACTGATCACATCAGTAGTTACTCGCATGCACAAGGGAGTACTAGATAGTATGTCTGTCTGTTAAACATTATAAATAATAATTGAAATGTAGTGAAAATTTTTTAATATATTGCAGTGAGAATCCTTCCAAATACTTTGAAAGACTTTATCTGAATCAGCTCTACAGGCGGATGTTGTGACCAGCTTGCTGCACTGCTCTCGCCTTGCTGGTGAATCGCATAGTTTAAGGGACTGGGAGTTTTCCTGAAATGGAGAAATTTGAGGATGGAGTGGCTTGCTTATATGAAAGGGTAGTTGCTTCTGAATTTCCCAGATCACAGTTTTACCCTTAACTAATTTTGCTTATTCTTACTCTTCTTTTAATCTCTAATGAGAGAAAACTTAAGACAAAAAGTGAAAATAGATTTAAGTTACCATGCAAAGGCCCAATATTCCTCTTCATGGGTTAATATAACAGTGGCAAACAGTAGTTCATCCTATGTGCCTTTTCCAAAAGGTGCCACCTCTCCCATGGAGGAGCCTCTTTTTATTGACATGCTTTCATTTGATTTTTAACTCATAAATGTTTGTTTTTAAACTGACTGGAGCTATACCGCTGAGACTGCAATATATCCCCACTTGCTCCTTTCCTCCCTGCCCACCCACCCCAAAGGACACCTCAATTCTGAACAAAGCTCTTCCAAGCTGCAGTATGATGAGCTTTTTGCCTTATTGCTGTATCAAAGCCTTTGAAACTGCAGCATGTGGACATGAGAAACCAAGCGTAGACGATGTACAAGTACTCTTAAAATGATAGCTGTCCTTAGCAGAACTGTATGGGGAAGTGTCCAAAATACTGCAGAGCTCTGCACTTTCCTTAGTTCATGTTTCTATTATCCCAGACTTGCTTCCAGCCCTAAAGACTTTCTCACAAATATTAAAATTGGTGACTATCCATATGTTCGGGCGGGGGGGGAGTACATTAATCTAAACCCAGAACTCAATATACTGCTAGTCTAAAAACAATAAGAAATAGAAATGATATCCCTTAAGAGGAGGTGAATTTAAGGTAAAAAGCCAGGAGAAAGCAGGCTTATCCACTTTGAATATCTGAGTGATCCATACAGAGGTCAGTGGAAGCCCAGTGCTGGTCATCCTCAGGAGCCAGGGTTTCAAAGTTAATGCTCTCTGTTTATCTCAGAGAATCCCCCACCTTCTGGGTATGACTTCCAGGGGAAGTAGCAGGCAGGCAGAGGTATAACATGGGATTTTGCTACTGTCCTAACTCAGCCCAGAAGGACCGGTGGACCCCAGTGAGGAATGTGATCATGGATCTCTCTGACCCAACACAACGATGGGAAGACTGGGCACGGGGATGGCTTATCTCCTTGCCCTTTGTGCCCACGATAACTTGGAGGACCTTAGGCATTGCTCCTATACACATCGTTTGTCCCAGCCAAGTACATCTCAGGCTGGCTGCCCAAGTCCCCATGAGCATCATGAGCTGATGGGTTTTTGTAGGTCACGCGCAGGGGTCACAGCGGAGAGAAGCTGGTCATACACCTGTGACTTCCCACCTGGGCTCCTGGCTGCCTGTGCTCGCTCTGGGAATAGTCTGGTGGTGTGTCCCATTATGCAAGCACGAATGACGCCTTTGTCATTTGTGTTCTATGCAGCGTGCAATAAAAATGCAATAGTCTCCATCCCCGTGTTACCGTAGCAGTTTTTCTTTCCCTTGCGGAGGCTAATACCGAAAACTTGGTTTGCTTGCCACTTGCACTGCATAGCTATGCAGAAATGTAAGTGCAGAATCCATCCACAGAGTTTTACAACAATGCAAAACTTGTTTCTCATCGTTAAAATTAGATAACTGCAAAACAAAGCCAAAAAAAATTTCCAGAAATTTTATTTGAGCTTAGGTACTTCTCACACTAATAGTGCAATCTTACAGAAAACAAGGAAATGGGTCCAGTTTGTATTTAAGCAACAGAAAATGAGGAAGGGCATAATGAATTGTATGCTAGATCTGGCAGATCATTTTTGGCATTTTTTTTTCCTTAAAGTCCAGAGGATATCAAAAGTCATGGATCACAGCCTAATTGTGTGGCTCCTCGTCAGGAAAAACTTCCACTGAGGACTTGTGGGATTTTATTTATATGTTTTATGTGTAAAAAGAGCTGGGTCCACAGTGAATTTTATTGTTTTCCAGTCAAGATTCACATATGTACTTGATTACATTTTGACCAGTCATTATGTTCTACTATTATTAAAAGTAATAGAATTAGACTGAAGAAAACATAATAAAGTAGTAAAATGCAGTGTAGCAACAATGGGGTCTTTAGAAAAAGTTGTCATCTTTATGAGCATAGAGAGGGATATGTTGCCGACATTGTAACGGACTCCCGTGGAATTCCCTTTCAAATCGACAAACCCCACTTTTCTGGGATGTATAAGATCATCCAGATGAAAGGTTTGGGAACATTTTCTTCGCAGAATCAAAAAAGAAGGGGGAGGAGGTTGCACTGCTGGAAAAACATCAGATGGTTAACTGTTTTTGCTAGATACATTCAGAAGAATACCTGGAATCTATTGCATTAGTTGAAAAGTGGGAGGTGAGGACTCACCTGTCAGTTTTGTTATGTGTCAGTTATGTCAGTTTTTCTGGGGATATGATTCTTTGGGATTTTTTTTTTCAGTGCCTGCCACACAACGCAGGAGTCAAAAGAGGAAAAATCTACTCCTCACTGGCATTTTTTCTTTGATCCAAAGATTTATATATTTTTTTAATCTATTTTCCTGTTGGAGAGCTACAGCATTTAGAGAAAAGTTTGAATTCCATCTGAGGCAAAACAGGCAGCCTTGGTCTTCTCAGTTTGATGTCAGTTTTTAAACAGGAGGCTACTTTAAGTACCTTCCACTCATTCAAGGAGGCTGCACAAGTTTCACCTCCCTAGTGACTATCCAGCGAAACTGACTTCAGCTGGGAAACTCCCTGCTTCTAAGGTCAGCCGCGGTGCGTTGTCCCTAAGACTGTAATCTATACATAAATATAACATCAGCTCGGAGTTAGCAAGAGTTTTGTTTGCTCCCTAAACTTAAACAGCATTATGTTAGCCCCGGAGGCTGTGCTGTGATGAATCTTTATTAAAAACCCAACAACGCTTGCCTCACCCTTTTCCTTTAAGACCCACCTTCCTCAATGCTTTAAGCTCATGGACAAGAAGAGGCTGCAGGTTTTTTGCACTGGGTAGGTCACTGCCAAGGCAGTGTGGTGACTGCAAAGGTAGGTCCTAGACCTGGACAGATATGTGCATGTTCTTAACTTTATTTGTACCACTGAAAATTCACGTGGATGGGACAATGCAGGTTTGGGACCTGCGTGGCACACTCGTGCTTCTGGTATAAATGCTTCAAAGGGCCATTCAGATTGCAGTTTTGAAGAGCATTCACACTGGAATTGTTTTGTTTGTTTGTTTGTTTGTTTGTTTGATTTTAATATGGGAAGTGTCTACTACTTCTTTAGCTTATTTTGAAATATATCACATCCGAATTATTTAAATTTCTTCTTCTGATCCCAGTTGCTCTAGCTTTCTCAGTAAAAGAAAAACTTGTTCTGTATGATAGGTTTGATTCCCTGTTGCATTGCTTCATTTTTCCGCTTGTGTCAACTCACTGAGAACAGTGGAGTAATTGCAATATAAAGCTGGAATTGTCAGTAGTGGATTGGGTCCAAAATATTTGCAAAAGCAAAATGAGTTAACTGAAAAATGTAGTGTGGAGAAACTTGCTAATTCATTTCAATTATAGTAATTTTAGGAGTTATTTTTAGGTTTATTTGGAAAAAAAAAAAAAAATCACACAGATCTTTAATATGCTTATTCAGGCTGATAATGTCCTTTAATAATTCGTAACAGCTTGAACAGTTTGGATAGAAATTAGGAAGCAATTCTGAGATTGTGAAGCAGAGTTATTGAAACCTCCTATAATTTGGACAAATCGACTACTGATATATTGTTGGGGATACTCAGCAGTAACAATTCGAGACATAAAGAGATCCTTTTATTTTTTCTCAGCTGCATATTTAGATATACATTGCTAAAGACATCCCCTGCTTTTAAGCCGTACCTATGTACATACATGAATACAAAAAGTTCAGTTTTGCATCTGCTACTTGCTTTCTCTCCAGTGAGAGCTCTGGAAGAATATCCAAGAGCTCTGTTTGGTCACTGGAGAACATGCCGTGTTCTTAGATTGAGTGTCTCAATTTACACATCTCACCTTTTTTAGTCAGTTTATTTGTATGACGGAAATGTGTGCATTTTCCCTGTCATGGCGAATTTATTTCTCTTTTCTTCACTAAAAATCAAGAAAAAAGGTGACAGAGTTTAATGAGTTAATAATACGTGGCCTTAATTAGGAAAATTACCTTCATATTTTTCTCATATTGTGCAACTAATTTTAATGATTGGTTACAGTTCAAAAACTAGAAGGAAGAACCTTTTTCATATTTGCAAGGATATCGAGTCCAGCCATTTGCACACAGTCACTAAAAGACCTTTTAAAAATCCCCTTTAACTATAAATTGTTACAAAAATATGGGTCAGTACAGTAGAATGTTAGAAGGAGTACATATGGAAAACACAAACATGCATACAAGATACACTTTTTATCATTTGTCAGTGCTTGTACAAAGAATCCCCAAAGAACTGAGAATTATGTAGGACCTCCGAGACAACTTTTTTTACACCCTCACAATTGTTCACTAACATGGAAATTAATTTTACATGTGCCAGACATACAAATGTTTCAAATCTGTACTGTTAGCAGAGTTCTTTTCTTAATCTCGTGTGTTGAATTACAGATCTCCCTTCATTTTGCAGACAGGAGCTCTCCATTGAAATTTGACTGTATGCTTATAATTGTATTGTCAGTTCATGTAGTTAACCAGAATTTACACTAGGCAGGAATAGAGAAGTGATTGAATAAACTAAACATCTCCCTAGACTTCATAGAAAACTCTGAATATGGAATTAATGGAGAGGGAGAGGAATAAAGGGAGAAAAAAATGATCCACTTAGTTTTAATCTTTTTTATTTTTAATGCAATCTTTTAAAAGACCTGGGGGGTGTTTTTAAAACAGCATTGGAAGAACACTGAAGTGCTAATTGTGACTCTCTGTTTTTAGTTTTCAGAAAAGGACCACCCCCCATCTTTGTAGTTATTATTTACATTGAGCTGTGTGATGAGGCGGAAATTAAAAATAGAATTAAAATGGTTCTAAAGTAGAGTCATTCACAGAGATTGTGAAGTCTAGCATATTAAATTACAATAATAAAGCTAATTATCAGCTGCTTGCTGAGATATTGAACACTTTTAATTAAAACTAGTTTGTAGGATTCTAGTAATTTTCAAGTATTTCCACTGGTTGTGCAATACATACTACTTTTCACCCGCATTTGACAGCCTTCCTGTTTTGTGCTCAGTCGTTTGTAGTAGGTAAAAGTCATATGTGAAGGTAAAAGTCTATGGAAAAAAAAGTTACATTATGTATTTTTTTTTTTTTAAAAAAAAAAAAAAGGAAGCTCAAGAATAAATATTTCTACAGGGCTGTCTTTATGCATCCTCTCTCTTGGTCTCTTGGTTATTACTTCAAACCCATCAGCTCCAGTGGATGAAAGGTGCTTGTTTCAAGGCCATCTGACCATGCAATGAGAAATGCAGCTGTATTAAAGGTCTGCAGGTAGACACAACTCCCAGCTTAAAAACAAAAATCTGATGATGCAGCGTATATAGACCTTATCACCTGTTGTTAATGTGCAAATTCTGCCATGGGGTACACTATGTGCTATAAGTGTTCAGCTGGTGCCATGTTTTCCAAGCTGCTGCCTGATTTTGTTTTATTTACTTCTTTATTCAACTTCTTCACCTGACATGGGAGGTTGAATCTAGGACCCGTCTTCAGAGTTTTGCTTCAGATTAGGTTGTAAAGTGGGTTGGGGTTTTACGTTTTTGCTTGCTGGTTTGGATTTTTGTTTGCCAAAGCCATGGCCTACATGACTAGGAGCCAATGAGACGCGTCAGAGACCACAAAGAGGAGACGCTTTCTCACACGAGCACTCGGCCAGAGCTAGCCACTCCAGCGACCTGTGCGAGCAGTCCCTTTTCCTGCTGCCAGGCTGCTTGCTCAAGTTGGGGTTGCGAAATCAGCCATTTCCCCACCGGGGCTATGGAAGCAAGGCTGGGGTTGGCCAGGTTGCTCTTCTGTTTTATCACATTTAACCCAGAGCTAGCGCAGCTAGAGAGTGTGTGTTCCACACTCATTCTGTGCCTCCAAAGGCACCTGCAGAACACAGGTCCTCAGCACAAAGTTCTCACCCCCCTCCAAACTTCTCAAAAGCTCCTGTTCTCTGCTCTAAGGCATTGTGGAAAATTGTGCGTGCGCCTGAAAGGTGTACGCAAGACAGAATTGTTCCTTCAGGGACCTTACTGTTTACTCAAAGGCTACACCTACAAGCAGGAAACATGCAGCAGGACGTGGTGTGCATTTATGTACTCCTTGCAGCACCAGAAGTAGAGTTATATATAGATGGAAGGACAGCTCTGAGTTTAGGTATGCTGATATAAGTCCAAACGAACTCTACAAATGACTAAATTGGTGACTTAATGTCCATACCGTAATGCCACTGGGCTGAGTGTCAAGCACATCTTTTTGCAGAGAAGTCAGTAACTACATAGCTGATAAACAAAGAAGAAAACATAATAGTTAGTCTTTGGCATTGGATTAGGTCATCTCATTGAATTATTTCATTGGCCTTCAGAGGGTAGGGTTTGTAGAAGGACTGATATGCTTATATATATTTGTTTGAATTGATAATACACTGCATAAATGCTAAGCATTCATTTTCCCAGAAAGGTTTACTTTTGAATTTGCATCATAAACCAGGAGATGAAATAATAAACTAAGACTTGCAAATAATTAATTTCTTGTATTCTGATAGATTGGAAAATCTTGACCTTGCAATGACTTTATCCTATTTACACACAGAATCCTAAAAGGTCCCAAATTTACTTCCAGATGTAATTTACATTTGGAGTAAGTGAAGCAGTGCCTGTGATTCATGGGACCTTCTCTGACATATGCTTAAGACATAGCACAAGTTGTGTTGCAGGGAGTTGCAAGGAGGGAAATCAGTCAAGTGTAAATTTTCTTTTGGGCTCAGGATGCTACAAAACCTGGACAAATGCTGGCTAATTTAAATCCAAAACTTTTGTGTGATCATGGTCAGTAAGGTGCTTCCTTTGTTTAAAACAAAATCAGCATAGCCTTTCAGCTTTAGTGTGTGTTTATTATTAATTAGCTCAATAGCTTAGGACAGCAATATTTGATTCTTTTTCCAAAACATTAGAGTAGCTTTATCTGTGATCTGGTATTTGAATTGTGAAGAGGAAAACATACAGGTTTGAGTTCTGCGTCTGAAAAGACTTGAAGAAATGGTTTTATATATTTCTGGTGGGAATCTGGGAGCCCTTTCAGTAAGGAAGCAAACTTTGAAGCTCTTTGGATTCCTAAACACAAAGATCTGGTATCACCTAGGTGCTGATCCATTTCCTGCTGTAAATGAGAGCTACATGTATTCACTGTTTGAGAGTGAAATAGCTTTGGTGAGCTGCCCACTCATCTTTTGATTTCTAATGTAGGCTCCTAAGTTACCTGCTAATGTAAATAGATGGAACAGCATTGAAGACAGTGAAGTCAAGCATGCTTCTTATGCTAGTGATAAATTTCATTCTGTAGACACAACATGCAATGAAAAGTTGTAAAACTTTTTTTTTGCTTGACAAAACAAACAGGGTCCCATGTCATAAACACTTCGTAAAAGAAGGGAAAAAAAAAAAAAAAAAGAAAAAAGAAAAAATATTTGTAAAGTTCTGATGATTGACAAATTGATATCACATAGATACTTTGGTATAAATCCTGATATCCATACACAGAGCTCTCGTGCTTTCCTGGAACCTGGTGTCAATGTTTCTGCTAGAGCAGAGGAGGAAAGGGAGGCAAACACAGGTCATAGCTTCCTATTTATAGATTTACTATGACAAATCCAAAGAGGCGAATTCCACTTTTAACACTTAAAATTCAGCCCAGGCCACGTTATGACCAAGTCCTGTTTGAAAAACATGGTAATAATAACAGATCCCAAACCAAAACACTGTTGCCATTGCAGAACTGGTGGTGGAGGGATGCCCTGCCATGTTTATTTTGATGATATGGAGCCTACACTGAAGTTAGCTGTGATTTCATTGGTGTTTACCAGATACCAGAGCATACTATAGTGTAGGAGTGTAATTTTCCCCTGTGAGTGGTTCAGAACATCTTTAGGATTTTTTTTTTTCAGTTCTTTTTTTTTGTAGTTGTTGTTTATCTATTTGCTTAGTGCTTGTGGATCTTCATCTACATTTAGGAAACATGCTTAATTGTTCTAAGTAATTGTTAGAGGAAAGAAAATCTTTTCCTCCTCAATTTTCCAATGTCTCTATTTTTCTTTCCATGTTTCATCCCCAGGAAATGGAAGAGAATTCATCTCTGATAATGGAGGGCATCAGTTTTAGGACATTCTACTCTTACAGAATGTAAGTCAGGGAATATTCCATTAATATTATTAAAAAAAAAAAAAAAAAAAAAAAAAAGTAACAACCTGTATTCCTGTATTCCAGTTTACCTCCCCATTTAAGAACTGGGGAGTGTTTTCAAATTGTCTGCTGCTGTCTGATGGCAGCCAAAGGCAGGAAGGAGTACAACAGAAGTGTGATGCCTAAGTTGCACAAATGCTGAATGCAAAGCTTGTCATTCCAAGGGCCAGTAAATTCAGGAATACTGAAATGGAAGAATGGCTTTTAAATACTCATGTCTGCAAAAAAAAAAAAAAAAAAAAAAAAAGGCAAACACCATAAATTTCCCTAAAGAAGGTATATTCTCCTTTGCCATTTCCTTCTCCCATTGTCTTTCCCAGTCCTGTCAAAGCCCTAAGCAGTTGTGAAAAGGCGGGTGCAGTAGGAATGAAGTACCCTTCATGAATGTGATTCCCTTCTTGTGGACATTTTCTTGGGATGCTTTCTGTGGTTGGCTGAGGTTCACTGTACTCTGTGGAAAAATGTGTAGTAATCAACTGATTAATATCAGCCAGGTGACCCACACAGGCAGTAATAAATGCACGGGCATGTCTTTTTTGGCATGTCTTTTTTTTTTTTTTTTTTTTTTTTCTTCCTTTGTGTTCAGTCATGCTTGCAGGAGAAATCAGGGACTGAGCAATGTTGCACTATACCACCTGCCATAACTGCACCTCATTTCCAGTCACTGAGCAGGCTACCATTATAGAAAGGTGTTGGGTTTTCCCTCTTGCAAGAGAAGCTGCATTTCCCACTAACTACTTATTTAAAAATGGACCAATTGAAAGCTCTTCAGTCCCATAGGAACCGATGCAAATTGTTGGGTGGTAGGTGACTTTTTGTGTTTTGCATAGCTGTAATCATTTCTGAGAATTACATATAGAAGTTACACAATTTTTTTTGTCTGGAATTAAAAGTTTAAGACAGAATAATGCTAGCAAAGCGTTATTGAATATTAAGTAGTGCCATGGTAGGAGTGCAACAGGCAGAACATTCTGTGAGAATTCAGATCTTTTTTTGCAAGCTGCATAGGCAAAAACCTGTTCCCCAACCTATATGTCTGCAGTCCTGCAGTCTCCACTCTCTGCAAATCTAGCATGGACCTGATGAGGGAAGCCAGCTTTTGCAAGGTGGGGCAGCAGTGTGTTGGATCTCAGATGTACTGCTCACATACAGAAGCAAGCAAGGAGACCATAAAACTGATGAGATGAATATGTGTGATCACTGCTATTACGTTTCCCCACTGCAGTTTGTTGGGTAGCAGGCTGATGACTTGGGAAGAAAAATTAAGCAAATTATGCAAGTTGGGCTAAAAAGGTGAGGCTATCATTGGTACCCTTTCTGTAGGAGCCTAGACCACATCCTTGTCCACTTCTAACCCTCAAAAAAATACATCTTTAATCCCAGGAAGCAGGGTTGATGGGGAAATCTCTAGGTTTTAAGGAACAGCAAAGAGCCAGCTCCCTTTCTGGAGGGATGTGAAGTCAGTCACATCCTGCTGGAGACGTGACCTAGCGTGCCGTAACTGAACAGACAGCTCACAGGCCGTTTCCCCTCCCCACCTGAGGCCACCTCAGCCACCCACGCCAGATTTTGAGGCTGGAGTAGGTTGTGCTGGGACTACCTGCTCTGGCTACATGCATATCATCCATGGGGCTAACAGCTGTCCGCAGCTGGCACATGGGGCCGGGGCCTGCCGGCTCGTGTGCTGGCTGAGAACCTGAGCTTTATTTCTACCCCACTAACCCTCCGCCTGCTTCTCCCTGGTGTTTGTGGTCAGTGGTCGCTCACTCTTCGGAACATGGTGTGTCGCAAGAGGAGGGCAGGAGCTTCCCAGTATGACTTACCAGGCGGCGGAGCCAGCCATCTGTCAGCAAAACAGGAAGGCCTGGGTTCCCTTTCTCTCCTGGGCTCGTTTCGCTATTTTAGGGAGCTGTACTTCTCCCCGCGTAGCGCAAGGCCGGTGTGGTCTGAAGGAAGGACTCCTGAACGAGTGAGGGGCCAAAGCCTGAGGCTGCTGTTCTGCCCATCTGCTGCTGCTTGAGGTGTATTCATTATTAATGGAGGTAGTGGCGGTGGCTGCTCAGATATGCAGCCCTGCCTGGGTAAATGAGACATTCTTCAGCAAATTGCTTCGTTTTTTGATTGCTGATTGTACGCGTGTCACCAAGCTGACTCAAGGTTCATCGATGCATGCTCAGTAAATTAGAAAGAACATAACTATGGATCAACCAAGAGAATGAATTCTGTGCCTACAATGACCCAGGGCCATTTAATTTTCTGCTTAATTTTGTTGCAGTCAGTTTGCATTTTGGGTTATTATGCAGTAGGAAATTAACAATAAATAACAAATTTGGTCCTCCTGTGCTTGTAATGATATTTTTATAAATCTTTGTAATGCTGTTTTTAAAAGGATCAAGGTCTGTGCCAGTCTGATACTCCAGCAAGTATGCAGGGAGGAAATAAAGAGAAAAATACATTATTCTTCCCAGATAATCTTATAGTTAAATAGCAAAGGGCTTTTATTCTTTCCCCTTCTTTCTCCTTCTGTGTGCATGTGGGGGTTTCTTTTTCTGTGTGTATATGTGTGTTATTTTGCATTAACTTAAGGCTTTTCCTCTCTTCTCAGATAACTGGAGGAAAATGGAAACAGATGAGGCTCAAGATATGTCCCAAGTTTCAGGTGAGGTCCTTAATGAATACATATATAAAGAAAATCCTAAATTCCTGCTCATCTTTCGAGCACAGTACAATGTTTTTCTTGTTGTCAATAAAATTGCTTTGGGTCTTTTTAAAAACCAGAATGGGAATTGAGATATAATTAATGATATCACTTAATATCAAGCTCAACAGTGCATGGATTTTCTAAAAGGAACTGGGTAAATAAAGAAGTCAAGGGAATATAGCAGCAAAGAAGTAATTTTGCATTAAACCTGTGGTAGCGTATCCCTGAAGCATGGTCAGGTACACATATACACTCTTTCTTTTGGGAGCAAAATTCTGATTGTTACAAAATAAATACAGAACAAACTTCACCAGACAGGAGGAGGGCAAATACTAATCAAAAGCAAACAAACTTTATTTACCACATAGGAAAGAAAAAAAGAAAAAAAAAAGGACTGATTGACATGAGACTTTAAGCTTGTAACTGCTTTTGTCCAAGGTGTAATATTTTGAAAAGTATTTGAACAGTAGAGAAGGTAAGTTTCTGAATAGAGAAGGTATGTTTCAAATTTGCCCTGTGGTGGCATGGATAGGATTTTGCAGTCTTATCCCATATTGATATTCCTATGGGGAGTTCAATTCTTAATTTCCTTGGAAATTGGTTCTTTAGCAAATTGGTACTGGAACTTAGCAAAGCAATGTTTATTAATACTTCAGTGCTTCAGTAGCTGAAAAAGGACAAGTTAGCCTCTTTCCTAGTTTCCCTGATGTGTTGACAGCTGCAACGGTTAATGGCTTTCAGTTTTCACTTTTAGTGTTCAGACTGGAGCACACCAGCCCTGTTCACTGGGGCCTCCTTCCGGCATAGGCACTGGGCACATGGCTCATTTTTAAGAGAGAGCTCTTGGGCACTGCAGGTTCAAGACCTGGAGGCCAACTGTAAGCTCCTGGTACAGTGTGGCTGGCCAAGTTGTGTTTTTCCTGACATATATGAACACAATTTTCTCTCTTTCTCTATTTCTTTTCCTTCCTTTATAAAAATGTTGAGGAGTTTCCACAAAAATTGCAACTGAGGACATTTAGTGTCATCTGAAAATTGAAAATCAGAGACACTTTCCAATTGAAAGAACAGCAATATAACAATTCTTCATGCTAACAGAAGGTTCTCAGTCATGTCTGGTATAGGGAAGTCATTCCTAGTCAGAACTATGGTGGCATGTTGCACTCCCCTCCTCAGTTAACAATTTTTAAATTGCAACTGGGTGTATTTAACAGCAGTCTTTTGCTGCATGCTGAAACAATTTGTAAATGACATAAAACATGTCCTGTACCTGCTGTGTTTGGAGCACGTGTGGCTCCAGCAGAAAATGCAGTGGGCTTTTAATTCTGCAACTCTTCTGTGCTGACAAAACACTGTGGGTCTGCTAAGGGCACTGAGATGGGCAGTGATTCAAGCCCAGCTATTCTGCGTGCCGCAGAAGCCCTTTCCTGCTCGTGTGAGCTCCTTGGGGCAGGAGCTCTGACCTCCTCTTCCTGCATGGTGTCACATACAGCCCTGGATGCCCACACCTAGCCTTTGTGGTATTTTCACACTGGCATTAACACAGGTTCACACCTGTTGCCTCTTACAAGGGCACTGCTATTTTTCTTTGGATGTAAGGAGGAGAAATGTGGAAGATACTAACTTGAGTCAAGAAATGGATTAGAAGGTCACACACTTTGCCTTCTTTATGGTCTGCCTCTTCCTCTGAGAGGGGAGATTTGCAGGAAACTAAAATTGTGAATGTAAGTGTGAATTTAAATATAAATACATGTAGATAATTTGTAGCTCTCAAAGTTTTCAGGGTCTGCAGTACTTTCCAGTGACTTTTAGGATTTCTAGCAAATCCTGCTGATGAGAATAGTAATCTTCTGTGATGAGGGAGGGTTTCCTAGTAAATACATCTGTGTAAGAGGAATTTTACCTCTGAAAAAGACATAGACCTACACAAACAGATTATAGAAAAAAAAAAAAAAAAAAAAAAAAAAAAGTTTTTGCACCGAACTCTTCCTGTTCTTCCTGTCTCCGAGCTGCTGATAATTTCATCTGGTACTTTCTGTGAGCAGAGTGTGGGTTGTATTGGATTGTTAGCTGGATTTGTGAACAAGTGGCCAAAAAAAGAACTTGGAAATGTACTTTCATTTATGATGTGAGTTGCTTGTGAACACAGCCTTCTGCACACTGGTGATCTGTTTGTCAGATCACCTTCCATAGATATTGGCTCCTCAACAACTCTTACTAGACCTTAGAAGTAGAGGATCTGAAGGTACAGGTTACCTTCAGGTTACTCCTTTCTCACAGGCTGGCAGATCCAGAAAGGTATTTTCCCCCTCTTGTCCTCTTCCTGGGATTCTACATTCTTCTTGGATGCATCCTTGCATGGTGAGGGAGCTCTGCTCTGTATTTAGAACCAGTTAGACAGTTGCACAGTTACAGGAATGTGGGATTGTCATGCCAGCTGAAAAGTACTTCTATTTGTTTCTCCTGCTCTGTGACTAATGCTCATCAGATGTAGAATACTCTGAGCCTTTGGAATTAGGTGACTTGTCCCAGCACAGTGGGCTGTGCTTTAAAAAAAAAAAAAAAAAAAAAAAAAAAAAAAAAAAAAAAAAAAAGTTGGGGGGGATGGGGAGGATTGCTTTTTTTTATTATTTTTTTCAACCACCAGAAATAAAATAGTTCTCCAGAAACAGCCTTCCAGCTCAAAGGCAGTGTTTTGTAACCATTTGCCCTATGCAGATGCAGCTGTAGCTGACTCAGGTGTGGCAGGGGTGAGCCGGGCCAACAGAGTGTAGAACTTGCATGACTGAGCCAAACCCCATGTGTGTGCAGGCATTCCCACGTCTGGGAATCCAGGCATTGCTTGCTCCTGGAGGAACCGAAATACTGCGAGACCAGCTCAGAGTTCACGCTTTTTATTCTTCTCCTGAAAGTGATATTTCATGAGGCAAGCAGTTGCAGTTCTGAAATGAGGAGAGAGCTGACACACATTTAACCAAACGGTATCCGGCACCCATACAAGAGAGTCAGAAAACACAGATAATATCTCACTTAACAAGCAGTATTTTTCCTGCCTTTTTTTCTCTCAGTTCTAGGGCCTAACAGTTAAGGAAGATGAAAAAACAGTGCAAATGTTTCCACATCTAACATAAAAAGATCCCCCCAGCACCTACCGGCTGTGCCAATGCTCTGCAAAAGCAGGAAGAAGAGTTTTGCATTTGAAATTCTTGCTAGATTCTGGGGAGGTGTAAATGAGTGTATCCTGGGATGATTTCTACCACCTGAGAGCCTGGGTGCTGTCCCAGCGTGACTCTCTCCTCATTCACCTGGGACTGGAGGTTCTGCTAGTGAAAATGGAACATGAACTGGGTTCTGACTGTCATCTAGAAAACCTGAATATTGCTGTTTTTGCTTAACTTCGTCAGTGGTTCCAGTATTCCTATACAAAACAACTCTCAGGTATTAAATACATCCAACATTCCTTTGTGAAAGAGTAGAGAGCTAAATTTCTGTAAGAAATCCTGTCCTAGCTTTCTTTTTAACTGCCGTAGCTTTAGCAACACCATTTTGGCATGTGAATGGAAGAGCTTCCAGAACTGAGTGGGGATATTAAAGCACCACAAGGCACGCAAACTTTGACAGGAATAAATTACAGGGCTGGGTACTTCATTCCATTCCTCTCTTTCCTCATATCTTTATTAAACTGGTAGGGCACAGATGAGGATACTGAAGTACTGATGATATTACCAAGCACCATTGATAGGTTAGACCATTCTGTGAAAATTTTCATACAGAGATGGCAATGTTCAGAAATCTAAGACCGTCTTTCAGAGCTTCAGTACAAATTGAGGTTAATGTGTCATACAGCCTGCATTTGAAGTCACTTGCATTTATGACTTAGCCAAGGGCACCATCATTCAGTGTCAGAGCCAGAAATAGAAATTCAGCTCTACAGCTCCGTTGTCTTCTTCATTTGGTATCTCACATGGTTCTGTATAAAAGTTATAATATTAATCATAAGACAAAAACAACTCCAGAGATTAATTTATGTCTCATTATCAACTTTGAGTAAAAATATAAATAAGAATAGAATAAGTCTATGATACTTTACTCTGTTATATGACATTTTAAAACTTCATGCCAGTATTTGCACTAGCTTTTTTTTTTTTTATCTCTGTCCTTTTGACCAGTCATTATTCTAGACACGCCTGTTAGAAAGTAAATGGGAAACTCTTCCTCCTTTCCTTTGCCCCTTTTCCATTTCTGAATTCATTGGCAAAAGGATGTTAGATTGCATATCTGTAAGATTACCATGCAGTGGTGAACTAATCATGGTGTAACAATTTAGATGTAGTTAAGGCATGAAATATGAATATCATGCTCTGGAATCCAAAACACAGAACTCAACAAATATATCTATTTAAATGAACTATTTTTACCCTGCCTTTTTGCATGCAGGGATTTCTCTATCATGTGTAACATGAAGAAATCAAATGATGTGATACAAGTCAGTAAAGCCAAACTTACTGTAAAGTTGTCTTAGCTGCAATCTCCTGTGATGAGGAGGGCATACCAGATCTCCACCAAGTCTGTGAGGCTGGTCTGATTCATGCCACCTGGGCAAATGACTATTTATTTAACATGTAGAAGATCCATATCAGTTTAGTAAAATCAAACTGTTCACCATAAACTGTGAAAGGACTGATCTACTAAAAAGTTATTGTTGTTTTTTTCCAAAAGAGTGCATCAACTTATCTTCAAAACATCCTACTTTGCCTACTTATTTTAGGATGCCTAACTGCATGTTAAGAAACTTTTTGTTTGCTGTTTGTTATCTCAGAGCTCTGATACTGTGTGTTTATATGGGTTAGCTACATGGGTAGCCAAAAAAGCCTTCAGCTTTTTTAGGTTAACAGTACTTCTGAATCTAGATTAGGCAAAGCATCAACTTCCATTTGTGTAACTGGGAGCATACTTTGAACCTGGGAAATTGCACATGGCTTTCAATTATTTTTAACAAATGTCCTTAAGCTAGATGTAGTGTCAAGAGAGCTGGTTCTGACCAGACTACCTGTTGCCCTCAGATTAACCTTCTGTTTATTCGTTTATTTTTTGTTTGTTTTTGGTTTGGTTTCAGTTGTTGTTTTCTTGTTGTTGTTGTTGTTTTGGAGGGGGAGAAGTTGAAAAATGTGGAATATTTCAGGTGTCTCTCCTCACCCATGCCTCCTATCTGTAAGACATAGCTCAGCATGCATAGGATTTACATCAGAAAAGCTTCTGGCAGTTCTTTAAGTTCCTTAAATCCCATAAAGAAATGCTTTTACTTTCCTCTGCTCTGAAATTCAGTCCTTCTCCATTTACACAATCCACACTCGCTGTTGCACTCACATGTGGTGGGCATGACTTTGTGCATTGAAGAACACAGCACAGAAGCTGAAGCCTTATGAAATCATCTAGTCCATGCCACTGGCTGCACAGCGCTGGTCTTTAGCTGTCCTCAGGCAGGTTTAGATGGTTCACCTAGTGCTGCTCCCACCATCTCTTTTCAGAGATTATTCTACAGTTTGATAGGTGCATCATTAAGAAATGTTCATTTCACTAATTTAAACCTAGATTTGTGCACAAATACAACCCACACCAGAAACTTTATCCCACTGTTACCCTATCTTCAAATATTTTGAGCTGATCCTCACTAAAGGATTAGTCATTCAAGGCCGTTAAGGATCAAAGAGATCAAAGTGGTTTGTTGTCCTTCTTCCAAGGACATAAAAATACATATTTTTAACAATATTTCTTGTGGGAATTTGAGGCACCTACACTCTTCTCCTGCAAATGAGAGAACACAGATTATCCCGGTGTGAGGGGGTTTCAGTTGCATGGCCCTCAGGGTACAGGAGGATATTGCACAGCAGGGCAGCTTTTCCCTTGGCCTGAGGAGGAAGCCATGACTGGGACTGTCATAGATGGGAGCAGCCCAAAGTTTGCCAGGCCCCTGAAGAGAGTGAAATGATGTGTAAGATGACTTAAACCTACCTGGCTTTCCTGCTGTGATCAGTAAACAGCTCAGAAAGCATGATGCTTTGCTTCGTCTTGGAGGTTGGAGGTTGAAAACCATTTTCTTTTTTTCCCAAGTCCCCTCTAGAGCAAATCCATAAAGACTGTTATCACTTAAGTAAGCAATGTCTGTTTTAATTTTTCCTTTTCTGAGAACTGATTTCAGAATTAATAAATGTTTGTGTGTTAATGCGGGAATGCTCATTAGAAAAAACACTAATTGGCTAGGCCTCTGTGCCATGAAATTGCTGCCCCTGATGCTGTGCTGATTGCCATGGGATGTCTAATAGATTGCATTACTGTAAATTGGTAACATCTCCATTTTGGAGACAAAGGTCTTATGTCAATATTACTGAGTTCAGACACTTATCTGGGCTATTACTCTTTGCTATTAATTCAAAGACTAGTCTCTTTGTAATAATCAAGGAAACTAATCGCGTAATAATTCTTTTGGTATTTGCTTCCACGGCATGTTTTGCCAGCAGATAAGTGAAATCATTTTAAAAGAAGCTCTACAAGACAGGGATTACTGTGAGCAGTACATGTATGCTACGACTGAGATCTAACCAAGAAACTGTTTCTGGAAGTGCACTACTTAGCAGGAGTTATTTTCCTTAGTATATTGCATTTGGCACTAAAACAGTTCCATTATATTTAAAATGGGCTAAAGCAGTAGACTGGTTTGTTGTGCAAAACCTTGTGTATGAAGTATACTGGGGATTGTTTCCTACTTACAAATAAGTGATCATAAAACCCTTGAAGTCATGCCTTGACTGACCCCTCCTAATTGTACATGTTTTTAGGAGGTCCCAGGAGCTGTAGGCACTTAATTACTTGTGGGCACAAGGACCAGCCAAAGCTTGATCTGTGGGTATTAGTGAACCTTGCTGAAGATTTGGTTGAATTTTCAGCTGAAGATAAAATTTTATTCTTTGGGTAGTTCTGTTAGAGCTCCAGAATATTTGTGGGTTAGACTTCACTATGTTCTTGAAGCAAAAAAAGGACATGCTCTCAAGAAGCTTTTGCAGAAGAAACATGAGTATTTAAAACAAAGACAATTTGATACCCTTTCTGCTCTGTCAGTCTACTTTGGAAGAAGGGATCTTCTGAGCACAGCAGCTGAAAAGCGTCTGTGTGCTATGAACACCCCAAAGGTTAAGATTTGAGACCGTGTATCCAGTCTTCAGTAAATTTGGAAGACAAAGTGGCCACACATTCATCTCACAGATACAATCCCCCTGTATTCTAAAGGAGCTTTCTTTGCAGGACAGCAGGTTTTGGTCTTGAAGAATGTCATGCTTTTAGTAGTGTTATTAATTGACAACTTTTTTTTCTGTTAACTTTTATTTGGTTTGTGGTTCCTCTTATGGTATTATTTGAAAATGAGGCTATTCTGATGACTCACTGATGCTGCTTTCTTCACTACTAGGAAAGGAAAGTCCTCCAATTAGCGATGTCCCAGATGATGCAGATGAACCTATGCCTGTACCAGAGGACCTTTCAACTAGTACTGGAGGACAACAGAGTGCTAAGAATGAGAGAGTCTTGGGTAAGATGACTAGTCCACTCTGATGGGAAGTATTACACAGTATAGTGTTAAAGTCCTTTGTAGCATGCTGGTATACATGAAGGTCCTGTGCTTTTTCATCTCGTTCAGCAAAGGATTACTCAGGTGCTTAGTGTTTTTTGTGCAATCTTCTCTTGGGGAAAGGCATTTTGAAGGACACCAAGCCTTTTCATCTGCAGAGAAGTTAAAAAGATCCAACTATTTATCTTATTTATAAATCATGACTGATTGCATGAAATTTCCCCCAGGAAACATTATTTTCATTCTGTGTAGGAAATGCAAAGAAATATGTGGTACCAGGTCAAAACTACCTGAACTCAGATTTGATACAAATTCAGGAAACTTTCAGATATTTTTATTGTTATTTGAATTCTATTTTGAATGTTAACTGCTATTAATATTTTTTCAAGAAATGTCATAGTAGAAAACATATATTATTTGTGTTTCAGAGTCTGCCATCTGATCTTCATTTTTCCTTGCATTTTTAACCTGGGATAACTTTAAAATACACTTGAATTTTGCTCTTCTAGGTAAAAGTCCACAAACAATAGTCTGTTGGAGTACTATTGTTTTTAAGAGATGATTTTACAAAATGCTGATTCTTTTTAGGAATCCCAAGGTCCTCAAGAAGGACTAGTGATTGACAGTATTACTTGAGCATGATGATCATTTGGCTCCCAGAATACCAGAATGCTTTGGTCAATGCCCTATGTGATAAAAAGTATTTCAGGACAGGAGTGTCTATCAAAATATCTTTATCTGCTAATTTATTGCTCTTCATTTTAACATTCCCATTGTAAGAATGAGGGTCAGGGTGGAAGACTTTACGGAAAGACAGCAGTTGCTTTTTAATGTTTATAGTCTAAGGAAGTCCAGTAAAGTATGGTAGGTACAAAGGGAGATTGAGAAGGCAAAATGACCAAGCCAAAGTAATAGAGCAGGATGGTGTCATTATTAGGAATACATTCTACTTCCAGACTCCAGCACTAACTAGTAGGTAATACAGAATCTTTTGGAGCTTCACTTGACTGTTTGATTCCCTCTTCCCAAAAATGTGCATGTAAATTTCAGTTCCTACATTCATATAGACACACCTAATGGACCAAGTTAATTTTTAAAAATGCATTTTAATAAACTGATCACTTAACTAGTGCTTTTTTTCTCAATCCATAGCTCTTTAGACAAACTCCTGCCTTTACTGCTTGTCTGCTAACTCAGTAAAACAAGTTAAGCCTCCTTTCTCCAACTGTAACAAAATCCTACAAAATATTCCAGACTCAATAAAAAAGAATAATACTTTTAAAAGTCCTTTGTCTAAAACTGAATAATCACATAGGATTTTGTATGCATTGAATATACTTCACCTCACAAATATCACACAGAATCAGCAATGATGAAATTTATGTTTGCTGATGATGTAATGATTTTCCCAGTAGTTCAATTATTTATCAATATAAGTGCATATTAAAAGTTACTGTAATAAATGAAGGAGAAAATGTTATTTTTGGTGTCTGAAATACAAATTCCACCTGTTGTTCTCATTAGTTTTACTTTGTGCACTCAGAAATAAAATAGATTTTACTTATTTTGACTTTAATATTTTTTCTACAGCCTCTTTCTCTAGCTGTAACACTTTGGTTTAGAAGGATACATCTTGTAGTGAGGTGTTTACCATAGCCAACAGACAGAAAGACAATTCACAGCATTCTGTTTTACATATAATCTTAACTGTAGGTTTCAACTCCAACTCTTGTAATGTTTGTCTTTTCTGTAAAGCTACACATACTTTCACCTCTTCTGCTTCATTTTCTAGTCTTTAACCCAACTTTTTGAAAGAGTATACTTTGAACAAATTATATTCCCCTTATTCAAAACAAACAAACAAAGAAAAAGATCTGGACACATGCACCAAATGTGTCATGATCTGAATGATTGCTCTGCACATTCTGGATCATTGTCAGATCAGTCTGTTAGTGATAAAGCAATGCTTTAGGAGGGGTGTTTGGCTTGTATGATCCCATAGATCTACTAGGGATGAAGGGGACCTTGTTTGGTCTGGCAGCATAGGCAGGCCTTGTGTTCAGCTCACTGCTGTCATCTCTAAGTCCTAGGTTATGTTTCTCACCTCTATTTATGACAAAACTTAGGTAGAAAAGGATGCTCTGAAAATATATTTTGGTAGATAAGCAGGAGGTTATTGTGAAGAACCACTGATGTTATATATATCTTACAGCTGGGAGATAGACTATGGCCTATGATAACTGACAGGCAGTGCACATGAGCAGATACAACCAGGCAGCACTTTTTCTCTATATGAATTTCCTAATGCACCATCTGCTTCTGTCATGAAAAGGGAATCCCCTGTGCATTTTGCTGCATATGACTTACAGTGCATTCTACTTGATCCGTGGCACCCTGAAAGATCAGCTGTCCTCACTACATGCACATAGGAGTGTTAATTTGAGTCAGGAATTTATCAAAGAGGGTCACTAGGTTCTGGAGCACTTTTTGTACATGTAGTGTTATAGATGTGACAATGGAAATTGCAGTTTTCTTAAATGAAGAGAGCAACTATTTACCTCATTTTACTAAAATTAGGTGAGAAATCTGTTGTTAATTTTAATCAGCCTGTGAGATAGAAATGTTCAAATGACCGTTTGCTTACTCAGATTTGTAGTAACACTTCATGAAACCTTTAACCCCAATGTCAAATTTTAATTACCTTCTTCATCAATTTAGCATTTTAAAGGTCAAAGATTAGTGGAAATAAGTTATTTTTAGAAAAGAAAGATAGGCTCTATCTCCTCTGTGTATTTTTTAAATCTCCTTTCTTTCTTCTTCAAACTCTAGACTGAGATTTGAACTTGGTGTTATAGACCTGATAGGGAGAACCATTTGAAACATCTTTCCCCCTCTGAGTGAAGGTGAAGTGGACTTCATAAATGAAAGTATTAAATTCACCTGCCAGATTTTCATTGGTGCCCTCAGTTTTTGAGTGTCCCAATTAAAATGACTAGCCAGGGTACACATTTCAAAGGGAGGTGTTCAGATGTTCGTGAAATGTATGCTCTGAGTTGTGTCCTCAGACAATGGAACTCAAGGCATGGGTTGCTTCTGACCGATGCAAAAATAATAAATGGGTGTGAAAAGGTCATTTGTGGAAGTAAGTCATCAACTGCTTGTAGTAATGCCACCAAGTAGCACAGCAAAGCCAAAGCATATTAAAAAAAAAAAAAAAAAAAAAAAAAAAAAAAAAAAAAAAAGTGTCCTGGTTACTGCTACATCTCTTCATTTTCTTCATGAGCTTGCTATCTTTTTAATGTTACAAATCCCAGAATGCTGTCACATGTTGAGCAGCTTCCCCCTGCAAATTTTATTTCTTCTGCTCTGACCACTAAGTCTTCGCCCTTCTTTGTCTTCTTCTCCACCCCAGATTTCCTTCTCAGGCTGATCTGGTCCATATTGTTTTTCTTTTATTTATTTATTTTAATCTGCTCACCCACCTGCTCTACATTGCAGAACTTAGTTGTTCTAGAAAACATAGTGAACACTTTCAGACAAACAAAGAGCTGGATGTTTAAGGCACAAGAGGCTCTGTTTCACCATCCATATTGGTCCATGAAGTTCCTAAATAGTTTTGGAACTTCTGATCTAAGTTATTCAGAAGTACACATGCCACTGAATTTCCATTCCATTAAAAATTAGTGCTATGTAACCTATTTTAGAGGGGTGGATATATTTCCCATGCTAACCTGTAACACGGAAGCTGATTTGAAATATCTTCTGCTGATTTTTGCTGCCTCTGTTCAAGTTTCAAGTTAAATGTCGCGTGCACCTTTTGTGGATAATCAGTACTGAACATCCTGTGTGTGGTAGACGGTTGCAATTTAGGACTGTTTCTGCCTGGGGACTGCATCCTAATTCAAGCCATGTGTGGGAAGCTAACGATTCAGTGAGCAGTAGGTCAGACCCTGCTTCTTGCAGAAAAAGCCACTTGTAGCAGTGGTAGTGCCTAAAAAGGCAACTAGAGCATTTCTTTATCATTAACTGCCCATACCATATCTGGCCATGGGTGAAAAACACAAAGTCATCTCACAGTTTCAATGGCTTTAGGAAGAGACTGTGGGCTCAGCGTTTCTGTACTGGCAGCTGTCTGATGCTGAAGATGACCATTTAGGCTTCCAACACCTAATTCATGGGTTTCTCACTGAAAAAAAGAAGTGATCATACCCTAGTCGTGGATTACAGTATAGGCCTGATATACACAACGCATACAGATATTCTTCTTCCTGTGAGGGTGTAATGGGGAGACCTCATCTCACAAAATTGGGTTAAAACATGGGACAACTGACAGAAGAAGCGCTTTATTTCCTTAAAAGGAGCTCAGGCGCTCGAGAGCCAGGACACAAGCAGTGCCGAGGGGCCGCCAGGCCAACCACAGCAGCGTGCCATTACATCAAGCTGCTGCAACCCAAGCAGAGCTGGGTGGAGACAAAGCAAAAGTGTGGAAAGGCTGCAGGCGGAGGGGAGAAGGGAGAAAAGCCAAAAGGGGAAGTGCCCCACCCCAGCTTGCAAAATCGGTCCTGCTGCTTGAGACAGGTCCGGCTCGCTGCTGCCCTGGCACTTTTGTAGGGCAGGGAAAGGAGCTGAGTAAAAAGACTGCCAGAGCCAAAAATGCTCCTCCTGTCGGAGTTCAGTTGCTCTGAGGGTAGTATGTTGTGTATGAGTAATAAAATGCGTGTGACACTCATGCATGTGGACATGTTGCTATTCAGAGAGCTAACATAACCAGGAGGGCCGTGTAACATGTTTTGCCTGCTCAGATTTCAGATGTGTATCTCTGTTATTCAAAGGTATGAACCTTTTCATACCTTTTCAGTAGGAGCTGATTAGCCTTTGTAAATAATTGCTGATGAAACCTCACCTAATACAGTTCAACCAGCCCTGAGAGTGGAGAGAAAATTTGTTTCCGTATGTTTGGGGGAGATTTAAGAATTGTCTTTAGAGTACTCACATAACCCTCCACAATGAAACAGGGCTTGAAAGTCCTACTGAGGAGACTTCTCAAGGAATTGAAAAACTTTTAAGTGAAGTATTTTAGGAACTTTTTGAAATAGGGAAGTTGGGAATCTCCCCTCTCGCTTTGTCTGAAGCCCCCATTTCTAGCCCCAAACAAGTGCCCCACTGAATATTGCGAGCTCTGAGACCCTGTCGGTCTCAGAAGGAGAACGCAGGAGATACTTTTGTCAGGATTATTTTCAATTTGTATGCAATATTCTCCTGGGAATTTGCATAGAGGAGGATGAGGTGGTTTAGTGGGAGAAGGCACATGACAGGTTTCATGAATGCCCTTATGTATGCCTTATGTTATGTACAATGCATGTTTTCATTCAAAGATATGTTTTGCTTGTGCAAAGTGTGAAACAATGTGTTAAGAGTGAGGTGCAGAATATGCAGGTATATGGGGCCATTAGAAAGCTGAAGTACTCACCACGCTACCAGAGCTAAGCTCTGCCCAACTTAATGACTTACGGCTTAGCAAAATGGGCATGGATTTTCAAGAGGCCAGTGGAAAAACAGCACTCTTCTTGAAAGCAAATTCCTTTGTTAAATTTAAAAATGCTTGCTGCAATGATGGAGGCTGAACATTTTGAAAACCAACTTGCAATTAGTTTTTTGAAGGACCCATGAGGAGAACTGCCATAGTCCCAGTGTGTGTGCGCTCTAGTAGCTCAGTAAACTCAATCCATGCAAAGCACAGCCAGACCACTGTGTAACCTGTCATGTAAAACTTTGTTTAACCTCGTAAAACCAGAGCATGTGATAAAATCAAATCTTTGAGAACATGAGAACATAACTGATCCTAAAAAAAAAAAAAAAAAAAAAAAAAAAAAAAAAGTTGCACTTTTCCAACAATTTCCATTTCATTTTTCAAAGAGTTTTTCCGCTCCTCACCCCTTTGGTAGAAGCGCGGCTTCTGTTGCCACTGTGTGGCAACATAATGTCGCAGCAGATGATGAAGCTACCTATTTATTTTTCCCTGTTTCTCCAGAGCTGCGTAGTTTGTGGAGCAGCAGCCAATTCCATGAGTGCCTGCTGGGTGCTGCCATGGTTTCAGAGGGGCACATCAGTGCAAAAGGCAGGGAGAGCCTCAAAGCTGTGCAAGTCGTATTTCTTCACTGTTGAGAAAGCAGCAAGCATCGTTTGAACTGGAGACACGCAGTATGTTTAACTGTGTGGCTTTTAAGTACGGATACTAAGGCTGCCGATCTAATCTGCAGTTAGAGGAAGTTGTCTTTATCTCAGCAGAAGAGATGTGCCTCAGAGATAAGCCCCTTTCTAGCTCGGGAGTTAAAATTATCTAGCAGGATCTCAGCCGTGGCTGCAGCACGACTCAGAAGCACAAGGCTTTGGCTGGAAGTGGGGCATATTTTAAGCTGGGGAGGACCTCTTTAAATGCAGCTTGCTAAGCCTCAGGTTATTTTAGGGGAATGACTGAACCATGAGTCTGGATGGACCTCCCAGCACCACCCATCCCTCTATTTCGTACTATTTCTTGTTTACTGTTTGTTATAGGCTTGCTTGCTTTTCATCTTGAGCAACTTCTCGTTCAACCCAAACGCTCTTCAGGAGCATACCCCGAGTGGAAAGGTTAACTGCTGGACTGAGGCACAGCATGAGAACCACCTGCCTCCACAGAGGCACTGTTTTGGAACAAGCTGCTGTTTTGATTTAGTTCAAACTCTCCTCACATTTCTGTAATTTCAGCTCTTGCTATGGTGCCTCTCTGGGAGGAGGCTGTTTCTGGCTGCAGCTGACCTGCAGTGGCTTGCCTTCCCCAAAGTGCAAGCCTCCCAAGCGCTGTCCCATAGCAAAACTTGCAAATGAAGTGTCCCCGTGGCTGCATCCCTGCATTAGAAATTTGCAGCATTGCTGTGCTGCCACAGTTTCTGCAGTGCAGAACAAGTCCTTTCATGGAGGGAGCTCCTTTCTGGAGCTGTAGCCAGGAACAAACATCCTTTATTGCAGCAGGGCAGAGGTTTGTCCCTGAACCAGTCTCACTGAGCTCACTAGGTGAGGCTGCTTGAAGCCTCAAAAGATGGTGTCTCCAGAAAATAAAAAGAAAAAAGAAAAAAAAAAAAAAAAGGCCACATGTGCAGTAGGTAGGAATGCCATAGCAGCCAGCACAGCACCCTCAATGTGTCATTTATGGGGAAGAAGTGTGACCACAGCAAGCTGAACTGCGAACATGAAGCAGCTGGGACCCCAGGCTTTTGGTCCCCAGAGACAACTTGTTGGAAATTATCTTGCGTCATCCAGCTGCCTTCCTGAATAAGCAAGCCAGCAGAGCAGCAGCCCAAAAGCAGGTTAGACCTACAACATGCAATCTGAGACTCTTTCTGCTGCTCCCACCCTCCTAGATAGGTGAATTCGGCATTGTAAAAGTGTGTATCCTAGTAATCAGTTTGGTGTGTGTTTCCCTTTCTTTGTTTTTTACACATTTTTAAGTTGTAGGTAGTGCCTAGTTCTTCTATTCACTGGGGACATGTTTCTCAAAAAACACTTTGGTGTCTAAGTTATAGGCATAAGAGATCCCAATAAGGTGTCTAATCTATCCTTCCATCATCAGCCATAGGAGCACCACAGGCACCAAATGGGATTTTAGGAGGTAGCACCTGCTCCTTTGATTTCAATGAAATTTCCACTGTAACATGCCAAAATTCATATCTAAAAATGGAATTAAGAATCCCATTGAATATTTGTAGAGGATTAGTAAATGCAGAGACAGCACAGAATTACTGCCAATTTAAAAACAGAAAAAGGCTGCTCCAGAAATGAAAGTAAAGTTCCATGTTTTGCTCTTTGGTTTTCACCTTCCATTTCCCCTGTTTCTCCTCCCCCAAAGATAGTACAAAATTTTCTAATATGGGAAGTTTAATAAATATAACAAAGGTGAAGAAACATCTGAATGAGTTGACTTCCACTCTTCCAAGCTACAAATCAGAGTTTGATGGGGAAAAAAAAAAAAAAAAAAAAAAAAAAAAAGAGAGAGAGAGAGAGAGACCCAGTACCCCCTGTACTGAAGAGTAAGGAGAACTTTCACATAGGCCTGGTTTTGTTTTGTTTTTTTACCTTGGAAATGTAACTTCTGAGGAAGAAGTAGCTCTCACCAGAGTTTTCAGTAACTTCTAGATTATTTTATGGAATGACGTAAGAACTTGCTTGCTTTCTGACTCCTCCTATATAAAAATTTTGAGAGGTCTAAAAGGGATTGCTTGGTCCTTCATATAAAACAGCATCTGCACATGATTTTAATCCTCCCTGCTGATTAAGTAATGCAACAGAAATGTTTAGTGCAATGGAAAGGTGGGTTTTAACTAGCGGGTTGGTGACACTTCCAGCTTGTTTTGCAATTAATAGAAGAGGAAATATTCATTCTCCATATTTCATCATTTAAAAGCATCCTGTATTTGTAAGAAGCTGTGATCAGCCAACATCCCCACTATGGATATGAACTTCTCAAATCTTTGGTGGATTTTGTGTTTTGTTTTTTGTCTGAGCAGAGCGCTTTGCATTGTGATTTTTAATGATGGCTTAGGGTATTTTGGGGGTGAGATCAGTCCCTTTCTGGTTCACAGCACTGTGCACCTCAGCATTACATGGACTGAGTTATTGAGCCTATTTTTTCCTGCTGCTAATATGTGTTGCAATGCTCGGAAGTGGTGGCAGTGGTTGGTGTTGAAGTGGGATGGTTTCACTAGCACTGAAATGGCTCCTACCAGCTAGGGGACCCTGCCATTTCTGCACCCCTCACACTGTCTCTGTGCTTTGGAGATATCTTCCCAGGTCTTTCTGTGTGAGAATTCCTTTTCAGGGGAGAACAACGCATGCACGCATGCACATAAAGAACTTGCCACAAAAATAAAAATGATTAGCCGTACTGTGAGGGCAGTGGGATGGACTGAGACCTCCTGCTTGCCTTTTGTGCTAAGATTCACAAAAAGAAAGAAACACCTAGGTGGCAGAGGAAAGTGTCAAATTGTCCATGATCCTAACCCCCCAGCTGGCTGGATTCACACTTTGGTATGTGAATTTCACAGTTTCTTCTAAGCAACCACGCAGTCGGTCCTCCTGCTTCTCTACTCATCGTCCTGCCAGTATAGAAGTGGATTCCCCTGCCTGAAGCCATGAGCAAAGAGCTGAAAATATCCCCTCAACATCAAAATGACTTTCCTACAGAGGCACCTTCCTTTTTGAATCACAACTACTCAGTTTTCCTTCCAGAAACCAAATAATTCTGTAACTGACACCTCACATTGCTGAAAGCTGGAGGGGAGGTAGGGAAGTGCTGTGGGCCAGCGTGCTTTCTGGGACTTTGTCCTACCGCAGGTGTGGACCTACAACAATTTATCTAGAAGTCATTTAGGAACTAGACTTTTCTGGCAAGGGGTTGAGCTTCCTTCCCATTTGTCCACATAACAGCAAGTAGAAATAAAAATGAGAAATGATAATGTGCTAGCAGAAAACTTTGGTGGCTTTGGAGCCTAACATGTGTAAAAGACAAGGAATGAATGATGGTAATGAGGCATTACCTCTAGTAGCAACACATTTGTTTAATCTTACCCTGCACTGCTAGTAGATCCTAGTAGAATTGGTATGCTATCATGGGCTTATTGCAGTGTTAAGTGGATTTTTTTTTCTCCCTGCAAAACAATCTCAAGAAGTGTCATATTGTTTGTTCTGTAATTACACATTAATGAGTCTGTACACTGTACTCTGTGTTGCTATACACTGTAACCATTTCTAATAAGCTCTTTTCCTCTGTGCTGTGAAAGAGGCTGATTTATACAATACACAATTTAGCCCTTTGCATTAAAGAGCCAGTGCAAAAATATTTTCCATTCCTACAACTTTTTTGTAATTCATTGCTTCTCTTTCATAATCCCATTGTAGTTTGAAATGACTGTATTTTCCAGCCAAAGGAAGGCTTTTATTTAATTTTCTCTCTTTTACACATGTAAGGACAAACACATGCACACATGTATGTACAAAGATGTCTGTCTGCACACATAATTTTATGCCCGCAAAGTCGAATTCCTCTGTGTGTATGTGTGTGTGTAAAAAACTGAGAGAGCACACATACACAAAAGAGCATTTCTCTTGAAAGCTGAGCTTTTCATTCTTTTTATAGGGGAAATGAAAAAAAACTGTCAAACATACACTCTGAAAAAAAAATAAATAAATAAATGCATGTAACAAAAAAAGAGGAAAATGTTAGTTCCTACTAACTCGTCTGTATCCCTGTAAGAAACCCAAGTGTAAATTCCACTCGGGAAGTGGGCAGCAGCTGAGGAAGATACGTTTGTACATGTTGTGGCTTTTGCAGACTCTTTAGAGACTAGAAGCCTCTCTTCTGGGGAGGTGGATGTTTTAGGCCACCAAAAAGTTAATGAAGAAAGGAGGAGCTGGGAAGAGGAGAGGGAGAGTCGTGCTCCACCTCCATCCTTTCTGCTCGTCTCCTCACCTTGCAGGTGGTGCCCTGCAGAGCCTGTGTGCAGCATGGATGAGGCTAGCGAGGCTGGCATGAAGGAGGTGGTGTTTGCTCTTCCCATGCTGTGCTCCTGGCTCAGCAGGTGAAGGCATATGTGGGCTCCTGTTGTCATCTCCTTGCAGCACAGAAGATCATGACAAGAGAATGACAGCCACCCCCTCATGCCAATACTCCCAAGGGGACATGCAGTGGGAAGCGTGCGACCTAAGGCTCCAGGGTCCTGGGAGAGAGTTTCCTGCAGGTAACGCTGCTCCACAGAGAGGGAGGGCTCCTCATCTCTCCTGAGAAGAGGCCAAGGAGTTTCCTGGGCTTCCTCTCTGAGGAAAAGGCAAAGTACAGGGCCCTTTCCCCATAGTCCCCCTCAAGCCCTGTGAGCTCTCCTGATGTGAATAGCCATTCACCAGTTTGGTCACCTCTGATGGGCATCAGTTTAAGTGCTGCTCATTCACTTGTTAAGATATTTTATTCGCTTAGTTTCCAACAGTGTCCATCAGACGGAGTCTGACGGAGAGTGAGGACTGAGCTGATGAAGTGGTTTCCTCAGAAGATTCTTTTACAGTCCTATTCTAAATTTAGCTTTGCAGAGTGAAGCTTTGGGAGATATCTGGTCCTCAAAACAGAAGGATAGATGACTGACATGTTGAAACTATTACATGGAAAAAGCTGATATAATATCTTTTATCTTTTGTTTGAGATACAGCTTTCCACTAAAAGCTGTTGCATGCCTACCTCGATAACTTTCTTAGAGATGTTTCAGTAGCTAATTGAGCAAATGAGTACAAAAGCACGATTAAAAGAACAACTGTTAGAGATATAATGATGGACCCTTCCACTCTCCCATCCCAGAAAGCAACAGAGATATTCAGTGAATCTCATTGTTCAAGTCTTAGGGATCTACAGCTTGGTGCAAAATATGACACCTCCTCACAAGGGCTAGGCTGGTTGAGCAAAACACAGTCCCCAGCCTTCCTCAGTGAGGACAATTGTTTGATGTACAATGTTGTTTTTTTTGTTTGTTTGTGTTTGTTTTTTTTCCACCCATCTCTTTTACCCTCAGTGAGACAGAGCAGAAATAGTTATGTTACTTGCATACTTCCTGAGAACACAGTGATCCACACGTTCTGGGCTGTGGGTTGCGTTTTTCATGTTCGAGCCTGGGATGGGAGTTCATCAGATAGCACTGTGGAGCTCTAGCAAGTAGCACATTTGCATCAGCAGAAACAAATTTCACAAGACTTGCTGGGAAGGTTTGCCGCAGCATGCCATGGCCCTGCGCTGCTAACAGCCACTGCACATTCATTCGATAAAAAGATGACAACAGAAAATGAAACTTTTAACGTTCTCTTCTACAAGCACTGAGAAGCACATTGCCCTGGAGGCATGAGCCCACGGCTCACATCAGCTCTGCTGGGACTCGATGGAGCCTTTCAGTAAAGGGAACGTGCAGCTGTGGATGAGGCCAGCTGCGTGTGTCCTGGTGGCCAGGAGAGTTCTCAGCACTGCTGAGACGAGGGGCAACCAAATGAACAAAACATCACTGGTTAGTCCAATATTTTGTTTCTGTTTGCTGACCAGTTTACCAGTTAATGACTTGTTTTCTGAAGGCCAAGCCTGAACACTTGCCTGGCAGTGACCTGGTTTAGACTGCATGACCGAGTAGGACATGTTATATTTTCAGATGTATGTGTTCACAGGTGGCAGAGTTTGCAGGATTAAGTCTGCTTTCTGGGCCTCACGCTGTACTCCACAGTGCAGCACAGACACGGCACAGATATCAAAGTTTGCCTTAGCTAGTAAGAAATAACCACTTCTCTAGAGGTGCTTTGCATTTTAATAGGAAGGGTTTTTCAACTTTTCCATTTGCCTCACTCTTAGTCCAGCCACACTGGGTGTTAGCATGAAATTTAGGTACATTGTGAAACCTGGACTGAGTAGTATTGGAGCAGTCTCTCCAGTGTGGCAGCAACAAGTAGTTGCAATATGGTAGTTTATGGGAAAGAAGGAGGTTTCTTGGTGTGTAGTAGCACATTAGGTGATTTTTCACATGCCTAAGCAGCCTAGGATTTTTATTTTATTGACACTGAACATTGGAATGAACTCAGAGACAGAGCTTTAGAGAGAAACTAGCCACTGTGTGAGCAGTGCTATCAGAATTATCAAATTCTGTGTAAATTATATTCAGCAATATAATTTTGAGTCTTACCAGTTCTCAGATCTTGAGTTCACTGTTGTTCCCTTAAACACACAAACAGACACAGACACACACACACACACATTTAGATGCTTGCGGAGTCAGAACTTCAGAGTTTTGCCTATCTAAAAACTATCCCTATCTGGCACTTATTAAAGGCTCCATCACTGGCAGATAAATGTGGCTGCATGAAATATATAGGTGCACTGCAGAAAACTTGTAACAGATACTCTTAGAAAATGTTGTGTTTGGTAAATATGCATCAAGCACAATGTGTGTTATTTTGCAGTATTTGGAAAGTTCTTTAAGCATAAACTAAGCAGATGTTTTCAAAAGAGACAGAGAGTCCTCCAAGTAAATGGCACTTACACTGTCTAGGACATGTAACTAAGAGCAGAGAGTAAGTTTGACAAAACTCTACCTGCTAGATACTTTCAAATAACCCATAAATGCTGAGAGGGCAAGAAATGCCAAGGCTGATAGCCTGAACAGATCATAAACACTTATGGGAGGCCAGATTTTGAACAGTTGCTGAACGTCTGGCACCAATTTTCACAGCACACAACACAATCTTGTTCTAATTGTGTGTAATTGCCTGTCCTGTGTTCATGTTAGCGGGAAAAAATCACTCTTATTGTTTATCCAAGAAAAGGGAAAGGGGGCTGAATTAAGCTTTGAGTGTTTCTACTGGTATTTTTCTGGTTGTTTTGTTTTTATCTATGAATTTGCATTGTAGTATAGGGTTTCTAGAAAAAGAATCAGGGCTGTGTTTCTCCAGACAGTGCATAAACACCAACAGCACCCCCTAAAAAGTTTGCAATCTGGTTAAGGCTACACATACATCAGTGATTAGTTAAGCCTCCTATTTCCTAGGTGAGGTAAATGTTGGGGAGGACACAATAAGATATAATAAACTGTGCTGTAGAATATATACCATAAAGAGTATGCTGGAGACCACAGAGAAAATTTTTGTTTGTTTGTTTTTGTTAGCTGCAGAAAAATAGTTTAGTGTCTTCATCAGTGGAATTGGTTTGGCACAAAGCATTCAAATACTCAGATTTATTTTAACGTCTCCTTAACTTGAAAAGTGAGATCAAAAATATAAAACAGATAAATATAGATAAATGAAGGATTCCATGATGTTACATGAGGGCGTAAAATATATATTGGCAGCAAATGATTAGGTCATTTTGGAAATCATGAAATCATTAATTTCCTGACTTCTAACTGATCTAGAACTTAGTACAGAAGAAGAACGTACAGCATCACTTGAACTTTTGCAAAAAGGGGAGAGCTCGTTTCCAGCTCTGTGTCTGATTTGTACAGGCAAGAGTCTGTGGCAAGGCAATGAGTAGAATTGCAGTCTAATGCTGATGTGAGAGGAGAGTGAGTGAGGTTGATTCTGTAGGATGAGCAAGTGAAGGTAAAGCTTGGATATATGCCCAAAATTTCAGGGGTTCAAATCCATACTCTTACCCAGGCTTTTACTTTTGCTGAGATACTTCTGAAGATCTTTTGCATTACAGAAAAATACTCCAGCAGTTTGTTTTTGGAGTGAGATTTCACACCTCATAACTGAAGATGTATGAGAAGCACTACAAATCTGAACTGGAGATGACACCGTTTTCAGTATTCAGTCATTTCCTATAATAAAGGCCCAGGCTGAGCCCCTCTCGTTTCTTTTCTCAAGCCCCTCATAGCTTCTGCCATGCTGGTTGCAGGGCAGTGGGAAATTTTAAACTGTTCTGGATATTTTAAACAGCTTGCACCATTTTTTCCTGAAGTAGACTTTGGGACTTTCACATCTCTCTCTAAACAGAGAGACAGCACAGGAACAGGCCAGCTGAGGAAGGTTACAGTTCCTTACTTGATCCCATATCAATAGTCTAGGGAAGAAAAACCCTGCCTTTTGACCTGGAGCAATCCCAGATAAGGGGGAGCTGGCTGAGGGCTCCAGGCACTTGATCTCCAGTATTTCATGGATATAACCAAGGTTTATTAGGCTGGATAATAAAAAGCTTCCTACTGGTGTATAGTTCTGTGGGACATGTCACAGATTATCAGTGCATTTTCACAATACCTAAGTGGTACAGCCTGTCCAGCTACCCCTGCTGTCTGTCCTGTTGTCCCTAGTTGCCTCCCGCAGGACACATGCCAGGAGGGTGACTGGTGCGTGGACAGATTGCAGCCTCACGTGTTAGGACATTTGTAAGGCATGTACCCAGATATAGGAATCACTCCAGACAGTAACATAACTTTTGTGCTTTGCCATTATTAAGGGAAAAAAAAAAAAAAGAAAAGAAAAAAAAAAAAATCTCATCCCCATTAAAAAAAAAGAGTTGAAAAATGTACAGATAGGGAAGTAAAGGCACATGATGGATTAAGTGCCTTTCCCATGGCCACACAGGAAGTCTGTGGCTGAACTAGGAATTAAACCTAGATTTCCTGAGTCTCAATCCAGTGCCCTGTCCATCTGTGGGGACATACAATTTTGTTTCTTATCACATTTTCTGTAGGCTGAAGCAGAAGCCTGCTGTTTGTGAGGAAGGTAATTATTAAAAGTACTATTTATACTCAGTGAGAAACTGAGAATAGTTCTGGACTAAGTATTGCCCATTTCTATTGCTATTTAATGTTCTCTTTTTTCCAAGTTTACATCAGCATAAAAATCCCCTTGTGGTATTGCTCCTTAACCGAGCAAACTGCTCATGCCTTTCCTTATGGCTAGAACTGCAGCAGAAGCTAATGCTTAGTTGTTTCCTGCTGTCCTGATTCAACAGTTAGTAGCATTATGACTGTCCTGACAGGAACATCATCGTGTGTCTCCCTCCTTCGCTGGCCGTTTCTCATCCAAAATCAAACAGAAGAATTGCATCCATTTGCTGTGGAGATCATCCATAGCTACATTCTCTCTTACAGTACTTTTTTGACTTGGTAGGCTATTGTTTCTTGCACAGCTGCATGACTGATTTTTATCTTTGGAAATGCTGAACTAAATCAAGAGTGAGGAGCTCAGCTGAAGTTAAAACCAGACTAAAGCCAGGAGCAGTCAGGTCATGGCCCTCACACCCAAAATACATGTCAGCCCTTCCCTGTAACAGATAAGACAAGGCAGGCAAAACCTTCACAATGCTTGTACATCTCTCCCATAACATCTCAGGAAATGCTGCCATTCTTCAGAAGCTAACTCCTTCATATGTGGTTAAATTCCTCTCTCCTCTTTCCTGCACATCCCAAAATATACTAACGTTAGCTGAGGAACTCAGTACTGATTGAGTGGCCCAGAACGTATTTCCTAATTCACAGATAAACAGTAGGGAAAATATCAGAGCCTGCTGGTGCTCTCTGTGCAAGAGTGTTTCAAAGAAAGTGAAGCCTCACTAATACCCATTTCTTATCACCTCCTGACAGCCTCCTTTGTGGGGGAATAGCCACAAATGGTTTTGAACGAGCTCTTCCAACAGGGTAGCTTTCACGCAGCGATGAACAAATAATTATACCGCAGTACACCTTTGTGTAACACTCCTGTCTTCATTTACATACAGGATTTCACCACTATCTTCCTGAGAAACTACAAAATTCAGTTAGCCACCGGATAGCATAAAAGAGTGGAGCTTGACTCAAAAGGGATGCGTAACTATAAAGGCTGTGATATTTACAGAGGGTCATTTCTCAAGTTTTACTTTTTACTCTGCCCTTTATCAGACTAATTTTCACTGAAAAGTCACTGAGAGTGGGGGAGTGTATAAAACTCAGTCCTGCTCTGTTCTTAAAGAGGTTCACATTCTGCTTTGTATCTTTTTTGCCTGCAAATGGAGAAGAGAAAATTCTTCACGTGAATTTTAAACGCATTCTACTCCAGACAAGTTTCATTCTGAATCAGCAGGACAGAACGGTACATGGTCTCAGTGGAAGGACTTCCTAAGCTGTCTGCTCCATCCACTGGCAATCGGGCAGGATTGCCTGGTTAGGCAATCTGTACTCTTCTTTAGCTAATTTCCTTCTGTACTCTTCCATCACTCTGTCCTCCGTGGCTACCCTCAGCAAATAAGACCATTGCCTAATCAAGTATGCTCACCCTGAAGCATCCTTCATGTTTGATTTCCCTCTTTTCTTCCTTAGAAGGATTTGAGTCCACCCCCTTGCTTTATGTGAAGGCAAGGAGGGGTTTCTAGGTTAAGGTTTGGTGCAGTCTGGCTGCACAGAGAATAGCACAGTTCAGTAACTGTCTTAAATTAGGTGGAACGGGGAATACAGTTCAAGTGAGTGAAAGTCAGAGGGGAGTAGTAATCTAGAAGATTGCTGGAGAGGCAGAAAAAGCTAAGCCTATGTATTTTACTATTTTTTTTTTTCTGCTAAGCCACCAAGTATAATTCCTGGTCTGTGCTTCCCTTTCTGTCACTTCTCCATAATTCTTAGCATTTCAGTTGGGCTGCTGTCTCTCGGCTGCTTCCTCTTTTCCTGCTTTCCTATATTTCATTATTTGCACTTCTTCCTCTTCAAGCTCTTTTACAACAGAGCAAGGAGGATGTGGAAACACAGTTACAATATGACACACAAACTGCAGTGTCACAATTGCAGCTATTTGGTTTCACCTCCGGGAGTGTTCAGAAGCAGGTCAGGGTGGGGAGGGAGGAGTGGGGGCCGAGGGAAAGAAGGCAAAGATTTATAAATAGGCAAGAGAAATGACAGAAAGTCATGAGGCTGTTGGCTCAGGAACTTGGGATAATGGCTTTCCATGTAGTTTAAGATAATCCCAAACTGAATAACCACCGTTTCCTTGAATGAAAGAAGAGATGGCAGTCTGTCCCAGTTTAAAGTTCTCCCATGATACTGCTGCAGTAGAAAAGATAAAGCCCTGATGTGTTTCTGAACTTTGGTGTGGAGTAAGACACAAAAGCTTAGCAGACCTCTAGGACTGTTGTGTGCAGAATTCATAGCCTTGCCCTTTCAACAACAAAAATAACAGAACCCCACAGGAAAAAATCATATTAGTACCTGTGCGTGTGTGTGAAATAAGGCTTTGGAAGATGCCACAGGTGAGAACGAGGAGGTGCTGTAGCTCTCTTGAGATATCAGGTAACTGGGAAAACACTCCCTCAGTCTTTTCTTCAGCTATTTCCTAGGGCAGCCATCAATCAGAAGTATGTATTTCTTCTTTGTTTTTATTTATTTATTTACTTATTTATTCTGGAATTTTCTAGAAGCCTTTCAGCTTGGTTGTTATAAATTTGCATCGTAGCAACTGGTGTAGGACTTGCTCCAAACTTCTAGGCCATGACAGATGCTAGGGAGATAAACAACTGTGGGTTGGGAGGAAATGGGTAATATGTCCAGACTGCTCAGTGTGTTTGTGGAAGGAGTTAGAGGAACAGCAGATAGAGGTTTCCTGTTAAGCCGGACAAGGGGGAAGCTGTGATGTTTCTCATCTATGGCTGCGATTGGACTCAAGTTCAACAGCATTCTTCATGTGGGTTTCTTGTTTCTCCACCCCCCATGAGAAGCTCAGGTTGTCTTAAAAGTCTAAATACTACTATAAGTCAAGGAGACCTGAGCTCCCAAATAATTTAGATACTTCCAAATTGCTCCCTACTGCTGCACAGTTGCTTGCACTCTGTAGGGTGCTGTGGTAGAATAGGGGTTTGATGGCCTCCTTCTGCTGCACATTAGGAAGCAAGGCCTGAACTAGCTCTGGAGCTCTGAAACCAGGATATGCCAATACATGTCCTTTTGGTTGATCAACTTGGAGGTTATGACAAAGAGTTTGTGAGAGGCTAACACATGCCTGCCTGCACATGCATGCTAAACAGAGGGTGGTCTGGTTTTCAGAGGTGACTAGGTGCCCAGAATTTAGATATGGAAAATGAGATAGTGGTCGTACTTCTCAGTGAACAGTGTTTTCCAGGCTGATCTGTGTCTTCTGATAATCTCATTTTGTTAGTGCCTCAATTCAGAGATCCTCAAAGCATTAGTTGCTTTTGTAAATTTTTTCCATTGGACAATTTTTTTTTTAAAAAAAAAAGTAGGTGTATAGAAATGAGTGGAATAATTTGGAAATATTCAAGGAACATTTAAATCATATTACGTTACTCTGTACTACAGCCAGAAGTGAAGGCCTTGATGAAAGAATTTCTGTGGTCTGTTATGTAGGTTTCACCTGACTATAGCAGGCTGTTTGGAGCTATTATTGACAATGTAGTGTAAGAGTGGTGCTACTGAAGACCATTTAATTCAACAGCTATTATTCTGTAAGCCTTTTCCCTTGAAGCTCTGCCAGCAACATGTTGGCTTAGATGCTTTTCTGATCTATCCATGTGAAGAAAACGGTTGCATTTTGATGTAAGATACTGACACTCAGTATGGTGATTGTTTGTGACTGTTTGAAGATTGTGATCTTGACTGTGTTTCCAGTGAGTTTCAAATGTCAGATTACTCGTTCAAGAGAACAGAAAATAATTTTAAAACATTTTTTTTACATTCATGAGCCTTAAGCATTGCTAAAGATTTGTTCAGGGTTTGAGGAAGCTGGGCCACATGGCCTTTCTCATCTGGAGGCATGATAATACCTGCACCCAATCAACCTCAGCTTGGAGCACCCTTCTGTGGCATGGTTCCCTTCTGATTTTGGAAATACCCATCAGGACAGGAATAGGGACTCCTCTAAGTTCAGTAGTTTCAAATGGCAGCTGAGGTGCACTTGGAGACGAGAGCTAGAAAGTTGCCACAAGCTTGGCCCACTTTGAGTCTGATTTCCTTCCTGAACCATTTTTAGGGCAGAGTGGCCTCACTAAACTCCTCATGGCTTACTTATGGCCTCAGTGAAATTAGAAGAGTTTCACAGGACTCTTTGCCATTTGTGAGCATTAATTACGTATCTCCACCACTAATGACTTCAGTGGAATTGTAGGCACTTACCATGAATGAAGTTATGCTCCCCTGTATCTAAATGAGGTAGTTGTGAGACTTCCTTCTGATCTCATTTGCATTTGTGTAACAGGTTTCAAAGGGAGTAGAATTTGTCTTTTTTTATTATTATATTTTTTTTTTCTGAGAAACTGGGATTTTTGGAAAAATCTGTCCTTATTTTTGAGTCAGTTGTTAGAGAAAGCTGATGAAATTTAGGTTTTCCTCTTCGTACTGTGTTCAGAGACCCCAGGAAACAGTGTACAACAGTGCAATTGTTGGATGTCTCACAAAAGGGAAAATTATGTCAAGGATAACTTACCACAGTGCTAATATGGTTAAGGTTGGATTCTGTTCAAAGAAGGAAGGCAAGAAGAGTGTTTTTGCTGAGGTAAAAGCAACTAAACAGCAGACATGAAAAATGGCCAAGGAAGTGGGGAAAGACAAGAAATCTTTCAAAAAAATGGACTGAACAGAGTCTGCAGACTTCCAGAATGATCCAGAAATGTCAGCTCTTGAGAGTCTCCCCACATCATTGGGAGTTCCTTACCAGTCAACATGGAGGACTGATTGCCTGGAGGAGACTCACCACAGATCCAGTGACAAAGCATTCACTGTAATATGCAATGAGAAAGAGTCAATTTCGTCCTGACATTTTTCTCCTCAATATCTATCTGGTGTGATTCAACATTAGATATTCATATAACTTCTTTCATTAGATATTCTGATAACTTCTTTAGGATTCCTATAGAACAGTTTATGCTTCTTCCCCAGATGTAGACTAGGATTTTATTTCACTCGACTGTTGAGCACACTGTGATCGGGTAAACAGCAGTCTACATGGCAAAACCTTCTGGCAATATTTTTACAACATGAAAAGAAAAAACTTAATAGCATCAAATAAATACTTCTAGAAAAATAACTGAGCTCTCAGGAGTGGCAGATCTAAAGCAGGCTACCTCAGGATTACCTTCTTTTTAATCATGATCATCTGCTTTACTACTGTAATGTGATAACTACATTTAATCTTCTTTAATCTATAATAAACTACTAGTATCCCTACTTTTTCCATTGTCTGGTGAGGGAGATACAGAGCAACCTGCTCTGGAATTTATTTTGACAGCCGACCATTCAATAAAATTGTCATAAAATATTCCCTCTCAAGTGCTGAAATGGCAAGATTCCTCTCCATTTCAACCTCAGACCTCTTCTCAAAAGAGGAGACTGACAATGCACAGCATTGGCAGAGCACCCATGGGCACCTCCCCAAACCTAAACACAGCTGCTTGGTCTAATTTTAGATCTACTAACCCTTTGACAGCTGAGGAACTATCGACACTTGTGTAAAATAGTGCTCAGGGCATCATCATGGTACCTAAATAGTCCCTGGTAAAAGTCCCTGTGTATGTCTCACTGGCTGAGAAGGCATAGCATAAATGTACAAAAGGATGGACTTACAGGGCCAGATCCTGAGACAGTGTGGATCTGTGCCACTCCAGGGACAAAATGAAAGATTGTAGATTCAGTTCACTGAGCTGGAGCATGAAAAGGGGAAGGTTTGCAAGGGCTAGTTTTGCATGTAGGCAAGGCAAATGTAGGTGCTCTGAAGCAATATACAAAACAGTTCTCCTTCCCCATCCCTGTGTACCCGCACACCACACCAGCTGTACAGCAAGCCCATGAGCTCTGTCCTCCCATTGCTACCACAGATCCAAGGACACCTCTTTGCTTCCAAGTGGGGTAGCAACTGCCATCTTCATCTGGTATAGGTCTGACCAATATCCTCTGTACACGTTCAGGTTTCAGAAAGTTTTCTCTTGCTTAGACAAGCTTAAAATTCCCCCTGTGACTGGTGTTCACATCATTCATACATAACTGACGCCATAAGTGTGTACCCACGCTTTGCTCCCTGTATTTCTGCATTTAAGCCCTGTGCTTTCACTAAGGGTCCACACAGTAACACCCGGGTTTATAGCACAGTAAGGATAAATTCCAGTGATGATCGTATGTATGGCTTCATGTAAGACCCTACCATCTGTAAGGAGTTTCTCCAGTCTCCCTGTTGAATCTTGTCTTAGCCACTCCAAAACTGTGTTATTTACAGGCGCACACTCTGCATGAGCTATAGCAGGCCTGTCTCTGTGATTGTAAAATTCTTGTTTTCACCTTCTCCCACTCTACCATGCACAACTTCCATCAGCTAGGGTTTTGATGTATTAGTTGACAGTGGGTTAACACTCATGAATTTTACAAAAACATGCCTTGTGGAAGGATTAGAGAAGGGGGATACCTTGCAAATACTAAATTTCCAAATGTCTTTGGCTTTGCTTCCCCTGGACAACTGCTGCTGTGCTGGGAAGAGTACAAGCTGCAATGTTTATAGTGTTTCTGGTGAATGCAGCCTTCGATGGTGCCAGACTCAGCACGTAAGCATGAGTTTCCACACAAATATACCCATGTGAGCCAGTAATATTTTCATATAAGGTAGTGTTTTTACCTCACTGTTGTGTATAGTTACTTGAGGTTACTTGGCTTTTTAAAAATTTCTTGCTAAATGCCCTTTTGCTACTTCCTCATCCTTTAATGCCCACACAGAAAAGTCTGATGGAAGCAGAAGAGACAAAGTTCTTGAGGATGAGAAGCTCTGTTCTTGCCGTAATTTGTTGGCAAACCTTTCTCTCCAGTTTGAAAATCTTCCCAGCTTCCTTCTCAAAACAGAAAAGTGTCAAGAAATTCTGTTACCAGCAAGCCTCTAGCAGTTTCCTTAGCTTCTCTATCACGCGGCCAGCAAAAGACAAGGAGCTGTCCCTGTAGAGGAAGCATGGGTTACACTATGTGTGGAACTTAAGAAATAGGTTTAGCATGTCTTTTCTTGATAATGCTCTTTCTCTCTCAACTTCATTTCTCTGGTAATTCAGATGAACACCAAGCAGCCAGGTAGTTGTAACCAGTTCGTTGAAAAAAACAACTTGAAGCCAGTACAAAATGTACCAGCGAGTAGCGTGATAAAGACCACGAATATGAACTGGATCGGAGCCTTGGGCTGGTTACAGATCATTTCCTGCTAAAAAAATAGTTCACTTTCAAAAGCAGCTAGCTTCAAGTGTGTGAGTAGATTTCAAGATCATTACTTCAATCTGCCTTCAACCTCTCCATCTTTGCTGGTGCGTTAGAGGATTCCCATAGGTAACCAACTGGCAATTACTGTGAGTCTGCACCGCGGAGCAAGAGCTGCTTCTTTGTGAACCTTGAGAGGAAATATTTGTTGGTTATTTGTTTGCTTGCTTGTATTCCCTTCGGCTCCAGAGCACTAGGTCGATCTGCTTGCTGTGTTGCTGCAGTCGAGCCACGGAGGCAGGCGGGCATGGGCATGGGCACGGGAGCTGGCACGGGCAGGCCGGGAGCTTCCCGCCAGGCAGCCCTGAGAGGAAAATGGCCGCGGAGTGCGCGAGGTGGGTGGAACGCCTCATGCTGGTTGTCCTGAGGGAGATAGCTTATCTGAAGGCGCCTGTCTTTCTGGAATAATATACTTTTGATTGAAAGCCAAAATTAGAGTAGGGGAGAAATTGGCTGCCGGCAGCAGATTGGCACTTGGCGTCAAAGGAGGGGCAGCTCTGACCCTGCCGGGACAAATTTCTTATCCGCTGTGCCCAGTCTGTCATGCCTACAGGTGTGCCCCAGCAGTTCATGCTGTTACGCTTCTTTCTGTTATTTTTGTTTCCCTTTAAAAATCCAGCTGAGAGCTTCTCATTAAAAAAGCCTTCATTTTTATCTGTCACCCCCTCACAGCCTGTGGTAAAGAACGCGGTGCTCTCAAGCAAAGTGATAAGGTGCCTGCACTGCCGTATCGCCGGGCTTCCTCACCACGCTCGGGCGTTCGCCTCCCTCCGTCTTAGTGGTCTCATGTCTCATGACACCACAAATGCTTGATCCTTTTTAATGGACACCCTACATAACAGATTGTGCATCATGGGCTGCATACAGCCTGTTTTAATTACTAATTAGTTTCTTCTTGTCCATAGCAATTATGTCGCATTGTAGGCTCTAACTTTTTAGGCTTTTCTGAGCTGGCCTCTCATATGCAGCTACCACAAATGCCTGATAAACTGGGCAGTGCAGTGCCGTATGTACAAAGGATTGGGCAAAACAGACATTTCTAACAGCACCTGGATATATCCCCTTTTCCTGAAGTTGAATATCTAGTCACTTACGATCAGTCCCAGCTATGCTGTGCTGTGTCTTCTGAATTTTACTGAAGAAGGGCTGAGACCATTACATAGCTCATTGTGATTGCTCTGCCCAGGCCTTTTGTTGTCATTTTATACAGCTACATGATTCTTCGTGTCACTTCAGAAGCTCATCAGGGAAAGATACTATTAATGGAAACACAATTTAAGTTAAAGAATCTGTCTTTGTGGTTGTCAAGCCTAGCTAGTAAGAACTAAATCCTTAAATATTCTGAGGACAAACAACCTGCTCATGTGTCTTGTATTTCTGAGAATGGCATCCTCCACCTGCAGAGCCCTTCTGTTGTGAGAACGGAACTGATGCCACAGAAAATGACCATGATGTGAAAAGAAAAGGGGAAGGTTTGGATTTCAGGTCATAGCTACATACTAGGGGTGGTACACCAAAACAAAGCAGAGTAGCTGTTATGACTTATAGTAGAAATAACAGGTAGAAATGCTCTTTTTTATCTATATTTTGCATTTATGTAAACAGGAAGAGATCCTGGTTGCTTTGCTGACACATTGGCGTGTTGGGGTGGACTATTTTGTTTTAATAGGCTTTTAAACTTGTTATACCTTTTTAGCAACATTTTTTTGTAATTTGCTAGCAAGGATGGTGTTAAAGGGTTTCTCCTTCTCACCATAACATTGCTAATCCACTGTTCAAATCAACCAAATATTGTTGCAGCTTCACCTATCTAGTGCTTGAATAGCTGTGGTGCCTTCATGCAAAACTCTTGCTGGACTTTAAAGCTACCATGAAGCATCAGCTAACATCAACAAAGTACTTCTGACTTGACTTGGAATAAAAAATGAGCCATTCAAACAAAAAAATTACATGCACCTAAATTATTTGAAACAACTTGAAGAAGCATTTTCTCTGCTATTGGCTGCAAAGTATGTGAAGGACATTGCATGAACTAATGACATGACCAAAAATTAGATTATCATGGTTATTTTCAAAGAAAGGCTAAAGGACAACTTCTTCAAGGCATTTATATGCCACATGATGCAGTTAAGTACCTTGGCTGGGATAAAAGTACTAAAGATATGTAAATCCCATTAGAAATAAAAGAAAGTTCAGTATTTTTCAGATGTCCCAGAAACTTCAGTATGATCTTTTTTATTATTATTTATTATTTATTTTTTTATTCCCTAAATTCCTTTGATAGCCAGGTATTATGATTTTTTTCCAAAAAATCATCAGTTGGAAACAAATCATTAGACCTTCATATGCCTTTTCCCTAGCTGCCTGCTACTCTGTCCTTTAAAAGCTGCCCTCCAAACCTTCCTGTTTCTTGGGAAGTCAATTTGGTTTCTCCTTTCTCCCTGCTACCAGACTCTTTCACTCATTGCAAAACACCTCCCTTCCCTCTTGACATTGCTCAGCTCTTTCCAGGGAAGCACGACTCAGGCTCCTCGTCCTCCTTCATGCCTACCCAAGTGTCTCAGCCTGAGTCCTGTGCTGAGCCCATTATACTGCCCTTCCCCAGAAAAAGGTGCCTGGAACTGGAAAGACAGATAAATCGCATTGTCACTCCTCTTCCCCTTGATATGTCATTTTTTTGTTGTTGTTCCAAGGACTTTTGCATAAACCACCTTTAATCACACAATGCAGGACATTCTTTGTAACATAAAGTTCAAATGATCTTCAGAAAGTCCCACGTGAAGCTCCCAACAGACACCAGACAGTGCAAGAGACCCACCCAGTGCCCAGCTTTTGGGTTACTTTTCCACAGTATGGATGGGTAAAAAGGCAGGTGAGGGCAAAGCTGTCAGGTCAGTGACACCGCACTGACACTCTACATTCCTTGCACAAAAAAAGGGTTTGTATTAAACTCCCCTGAATTGCACCGGTGTGTACAAAGAGAATAAAACGCAGAGCCTTCTATGGTCATCTCCAACAAAATTAAAGTAGATTAATTGGTAAGTAATACCTTAATGGTGTTAGAAGAGCCAATGATAAATTATTACCATGATTTATTGTAGAGCTAATTAATGTCTGCATGTATGCATAGATAGTCATGAATGTGCCAGAAATTATTTCTACAAAGACTATATTGAGTAACTGCTTGAGAAACCTGTACAAATGCTGAATGTGCATCTGAAAATATCTGATTCCCAGTTATTTGTCACATCATCAGTGCCCCAGAAATGATTTTGCCCACGATAACAAGGGAGAGACAGAACCTCTCTAACAAAAGAAATAAAAAAATAAAATAAAATTGTTTTTTTCTTTGTTTGTTTTCAGTCTAAGTCTCCAGACAAAGCTGTGCATCCTGTTTTCCCGTTTCTCAGTCAGACTTGACAAAAACCCTGAGTATTTCTGCAGGAGTGGTCTTTCTCTCCCGTTCCATCTCCTACATTGGTGGAGCGTTTGTCAATATTTCTCTTTTGAAAAAAAAAACAAGTTTGCAAAATGTGCTACATTTGAGTACAAAGAGATTTAGTTTTCTGATTACACCTATAAAATCTGTGCAAGAAGCTAGGGCAAGGCTCTGGCCTCGCTGTGTGTCACCTCTTGTGACCAAGTCAGCCTCCCACCCGAAACGAGCCCCTTTGCCAAAACAAGTGCGACTGTAGGAGCATCCTGCATGCCAGGTCTGATCTACGCAGATTGCTGAGCTGCACAGTGTAGCTGTGCTGCTCCAGGGGCACTGCTGCAAGAGAGCTTCAGCGATGTTTGATTGGATCAATATCTCTCTGTCAGTGTCAAGTAATGACTTGTATCAGTGTGCTCCGGGGCATGTTAATTTGCGCTTGGCACTCATAATATGCACTGTATAGTGTGTTTGTGCAGCTACTTTTCTGTAGATACAATGAGAGGAAAAGCCTCAGAAATACAAGCAGACAAATATACTGGTACCCAACAGTACATATGTAATCCAACTCCCTCTTCTTCCATTACATAAGAACATCAGGCGTGAGAAGAAAACAAAGCAAGTTAACTTTTTACAACTGTGGTGACTAGAAACAAGCACATATAAGGAAGAGATCTCTGGCATACAAAGGTGGCGTGATGGCAAAAAATAAAATAAATCCTGAGAGGAAGCTCACATTGTAGGGGCCTGTGGTTCCTTTGGGGGCCAGGAGAAGGCTGGGTTAGGTGCTCTGCTCCCATTGACCCTTTCCAGACACTTCAGCCAAAGTTCATCTTGACTTCAGCAGAAGTTAACCTGTGAACAAGGGGAATGCCCAGGAATGGTTATGCTTTTAGAAAACATGATAAAACTGTTGGATGCTTTGGAAAATGTGACATTTTTACAAATCAGAGTTGTAGGCAGGTCAGAATTCCCCTGCTTGCTGCCCTACTGCTGCTCCTGCTTTGTCCTGAACTACCTGTGCTACTTCTGTGCTGATAGCTCTGTCTTTCTCCTAGGTATTTCTCGTATAGCAATAATGCCATCTTCTTTTACATTTACTGCTAGCAGTACCACAAACCAGCATCCTGTTTGCCTTCTTTGTTGCAGCTGCATATGGGGCAGAAGGCTTTAGGGACTTTCATGCAATAATTCCCAAATCTTTTTCCCGTAAGTATACTGTAAATTCAGCTCACTACAAAGAGCATTTCCATCAAGTTCCTAGTTTTATGATATTCTGTGTGTCATTTCACTTCTCAGTAATGTACATTTGTCTGCATATGCTATCAAAGGTCTTAAGGAGTCTGATCTTTTTGATTTGTTCACATATGTTCTGTTTTAACTTAACATAAAGCCTACTTCAAAAGCCACCTTCTCCAAATTCCTGGCAGGCAAGGCATCTATAATTATATTTACACACAAATTATTATGTACATATTTGCATACTAATTAATAATCTTATAATTAAGAGAAAAGAACTGATGTATGATTTATGGAAAGTCTGTCATATCCTTAAGGTGAATAGTTCTATTGTTTCTGTTCACTACAGCGAAAACATCATTATGGGGTAGTATTCTACTAATTTTGTGGAATACTATAGACCACTTCTAATTAGCCACTTATGCTGTTTTTGTACTTCATTGCTTTGACACTGATTTTTTTTTTTACATACCTCTAAATTATTGCCCTTTTTAGAACATAAATTTTAAAGGAAAACTTGTTATTTAGGGTGTGCACATTCTATCTTGCATATGATTTGTTTTCAAAATGCAGTATTTGAAAGAAAATTCAAATGCCTACAATGGCAGACTTTTTAAAAGGTGTCCGGTCAAGCAGTGCTCAGAAATGTGCACACCTTTACTCCCAGCATCTTTCCTGGTAGGACTTTGATTCAGGTGCTATTGTCAGTCACGTCCATGCAATCCAACTGGAACACCTGGGAGGCTGCAGGGTGTAAGAGAGGACAGTTTGGCAAACATTACATTTTCCAGTAAATCTCAAGATCTTTCAACCTTTGATGTAATTAGTGACTGTATCTTATTTATGTCATTGCTACAGCACCAGTTGTGAATAAGGCTACCATGTAATTACTGTTGTACAAAAGAAAAAGACCAGGCTCTTTATGGGGTGAAATAGATGCCTTATGTACTCAGCTAGCCACTACCATAAATGCTCTCCCTTTTGGAGGTTCAGTGAAGCATGAGTTTTTTCACTAAAAGGAAAGTAAGATTTGGGGCAATTAACTGCTCTTTTGGAGCTTAACGAAGAACTGTTTTTCCACTGAAATCATCAGATCAGAAAACAAGGAATTAACTGTAAAGATGGTTTATTTTACACAAGAGATAACACGGTCCTGCAGTGAGAAGAGGAACAAATAACGCCATTAACTGATCTGAATCTTGGCCCATTTCTGTAAGATTTAGGTTTGAGTCTTGACTGTGTTTATATCAGATAAAATTTACCAACCTATGTGCTATCACATGTAGTCAGGCTATGCCAAATTTACACTTGCCTTTTTCTTCTAGTTGCAACCGATTGTCACTTATGGGATTATAATACAAAGGAGTTGTCCAATAAAGTCAAAATAGTTCTCCCACCCATCTTTATTGATTTGGCTGGTTTTTCATAGTAACTAATGGCTGTAGCTGATCCTCTCCTCTTACTTTGTGACACTAATCTTGCTGTCCTAAAACACAATTATCACTCCTATAATTTCCTGTAATACCAGTCCTTGCCCTTAAAATCCTTTCATCTTTTTTCACTCTTTATCAGTGTTTGTACTCTTTGCTCAATGTGAACATTGTCCTTGCTTACCCTATAAAAACCTACAAAACAAGTATTTGAATTTAGCACAGCCCTCAGGACCTTCCTGCCAAATGGAGAATGTTGCATTTTCAATTCATTTTCATCCATTGTCTTTGATGTGTTGCATATTTTCGCAATTGTTTGGGACAACTCTGTGAGGTGTGGATTCATTGTAAATTTGTTAATCTGAATTGTTAAAATGAATGTTACAAATGCAAAAATCTCACAGTGACCTAGGAACAGACTTGTAATGTTATTTGGGTTCCCAGCTCCCCGGATGTCTTGTACTTGTCTTACTGATACTCATTGTTCGTTGCTCCATGTGTTGCAAATTCATCGCATGGCACGTAGAAATGTAGTCATGTTTGTAGCTTTTGTTATTCAGGTATATTGTACATTCTGTGTAGAAGTTATCTCCTTTGATGTGACTGTTTCTTGGCCACTATATTTATTCTGTAACAAAACTGAGTGGCATCCTCTATTGTTTTTTCCAGCCGGTAATATTAAAATAGAGACTCAGAGTGATGAAGAGAATGGGCGTGCCTGTGAAATGAATGGGGAAGAATGTGCGGAGGATTTACGAATGCTTGATACCTCGGGAGAGAAAATGAATGGCTCACACAATGGCCCAGGCAGCAAGGCTATGTCAGGAGTTGGAGGCATTCGACTTCCTAACGGAAAGCTAAAATGTGATATCTGTGGGATAATTTGCATCGGTCCCAATGTGCTCATGGTTCACAAACGAAGCCACACTGGTAAGGCCTGGCATAGTTTTTCCTTTAGTTGTCAAGAATTGGCCACATATTAGGAACTAAGACTCTTTTTCTGTGAGTATCATGCACATGTTTCCTCTTGTAAGATAACGCAGCATCGGTGGGCATTTGGAACTTGTTTTTTTTTGTTATTGCATTTTGGACAGCACAGAGATTGAGATTTCTTCTTGATGAAAGTCCATCTATTGCGTTAGAATTGGAAAAACAAAACCAAACCAAAACAAAAAATAACACCAACCAAGATTTGTCAGCGGAACAGGAAACTGGTATAATTTCATTTATTCCATTCAACAGTTGTACATTATGCTGATACTAAAATTGGTGTCTGAAGGAATGTACAATTTCTTTGGTTTGAAGGTTTGAAGCTACATGAAAAAAAAATGTTTCAGAATGAAAAAAAAAAAAAAAAAAAAAAAAGTCTTGTTTATTTTGTAAGAAATTTCTAAGAACTCCTGAAAAAAATGTGACCAACTCTGAAATTGACATAGTTCTGATGTTTCCAGCAATGCAAAAAAGTTCATTATGGATCAATGATTATGAAAGTGATTGGCAAAATGAATAAGTAATATAAAGTTTTAAGGGAACTGCACTGGCAGTCTTAGGGAAAAAGGGGTTAATTTTACATCAAGCATTTCATGAAGTAAAAGCAAGTATTGTCATTGGTCAGATCTGGACTAAAAGGTCTCCACCGGGACACCAAAAGAGACACGTAAAGAGGTTGTGCTCTGCAGTGATGGCTTTTCATTATCAAAGTGCTGTGAATTTTGACTCAATTTTCCAATTCTAAATAATCTGAAAGAGTGCAAAAAAAAAAATAAAAAAAAAAAAATGAAGAGGCTGAAACAAATTAAGAACTAAAGATCAGGGTGAGTCTCATCTTACCTGATATAAGCCATATAAAAATGAGGCTTCCAGTCTAAACTCTAAGGTCTTCTGTAGACAAGGGAGAAGAGCTGAACTGTACTGTTGTGCTGCACAAGTTACTTTGAAAACAAATAATAATGTATTCAGCAGTTTTACATGGATATTCAGATGGGAGGAAATTTTGAAATATTTTTAAGGTAAAAATAATTTTTCCAGTGGTTATATTCCACTGAAATAGTTGAGCAAATATTTTCTTCCTCTGCATCTTCCCTAATCATGTTTAAATGATTTCCCCAGAATTACTAAGGAGTGAGATTAGCAAAGAGCCTTCAGAGTTTGGTGGAGAGGATTCCTGAGGAACCCTGAAGCCCCCCCAGTGATGATGTCTGCAGTTTTACCTGTGACTGTTCAAGATCTCAAAGGGTGCAGTCCCTGGGTTAATGTGGATTAGCCACGTTCAGAAGCAATCCACAGGTAGCAGCGCTGCTTTGTTTGGCTGCTTCACAGTACTCTGCAGTTCAGTGTGATGAATCCTCCAGCCAGGGAAGAGCAAATACGTATCTTTATTGGAAAAGCCACAATTTATTCCTAGAAGAGAGGCTGCAATGCACTTCCTAGATATAACAGAGTGCTTTCTTAGCATTGAATTTTAGCAGGATCCTTTAAAAGCTGATAATTTGTTTATGGAAAATGACTTGGACCTGAGGCCTTTACAAGAGGCCCATGGGGGTAAGAAGAGTTTAGTAGCAGTTGAAATAAAATGCTGCAACTTAAAATGCATTCAGAGGCAGAAGGCTTTGTGCTTGGTTAAGGAGGCTGCTGTTTTATTAACTGTAGGTTGAGGAGGAACAGAAGGAGCTAGTGTGCAATTCAGTGCAGCTAAAATACAAAGTCAATTAATAACTTGATATAAAAATGACAAAATGAGAAAGAGAAACAGAGAAATATTAGGCACGTGTTTATGTGCAGACACGTGCACGTGGAAATGGGAGTGGGAACAAAGCAGCCAAGCTACAGCTGTGCTTGTTCCAGTATTTAAAAAAAAAAAAAAAAAAAAAAAAAAAAAAAAAAAAGAGAGAGAAGAAAGTGGCTTAAGTATGTGAATTTGTCCAGAATTCATCTTGTACAGATGGTCAGCAAAAGGTGTTTGTATGGCCCAGTCCTTCACGGCATGTTATGGCCATGGTGAGCACCTCTGAAAATCACAGGGTGGTGGCAGCACAGCAGCCATGGCTGTGGCTAACACATCGCCTGCTGCAGCTGAGAAGGAGCTATTTTGGGTTCCCAAAGATCAGAAACGGTGTTTACACCAAGGCTGAATGGCCTCGGTGAGGACACGCCTGGTTTTTGTCAGGCTGTGGGTAGAGCAGCGTTCGTTTCCAGCGCGCCGGTTAGCATCCAGGCAGCCGTGCCGTGCCGGCTGTGTCTTGGCAGGGAGAGCTCTGCCACGATTCCCCCTCTGCCAGCTTCTGCGAAGGCTCCATCCTTGCTCCTGGGGCAGACTTCAGCTTCCACAGCACTGTGCTGGGCAGAGCAGTCGGTGCCAAACACCCCCAGGCACTGCTTTGAAAGCCCTGTCAGCCCATAGGTGCGGGGCCTACAAGACCTCTTGGCCCCTTGTGGTGCCCATCCTGTGACAACGGGGTCCTCTCTTTAGTCAAGGAACACAGCTAAAGCCTCACGAGCTGTACGTGGCTCAACAGAACCTCCTCCTGTTTTCAGTAATAAAACTGAAAGTTATCAAGTCAAATCCCTGAATCTTTCCATGGAAATAAAGCCTTTGCTTTCTGGCCCATCTCACCCCAAGCCCTTTGCAAGCAGGCCTCGTAGGGGAGCTGTGCGCTTTCAGGGTAATGGAGGTACCGGGGGCTCAGGGCTGGTAGTTTAAATTAAAGGGACGTCATGGGGAGATAGTGGTGACTGCTTTTCCTTTCAGTTGTGCTGTGAAAATTAAAGTAGAAATGGGGTATACTATTACAGACATTTAACTGACTATGCTGACGCCCGTTTCAATATATGCCTGATGAAAGAATAAGCCTCACAAATGAATTACTTTGCTGCTAATTCATATAAAACCTGCATATGCAGTGAGGTTTCCTTAAATAAATATTTGATAGGTGAACAAAACTCTAGCACCCTGAAGTGCCAAAATAAAATGACTGCCTGACCTGATAAAAGCCATAATTACTTTTAATGAATACACCTGCCAAGCACAGATATGCAGAGCAGCACCTCATATGTCTAACCCCTTCTGCCTGCAAGCAGCTGTAAAACCCTTACTGCTTCCCAGGACTTCACCTGTTGCTCCCAGCTGTGGAGCGAATCCAACTCACAGGTGTCCAACTCCAGTCACTCCCTTTCCCCGAGGCTTTTTTGAGTTTATTTTCTCCAGCCTGCCACTGCTTTCTTGCTCGGGGTTTAGGAAAAGGGTGAGAGAAACCTCCTTCTGCTCCCCGAAAATGAGAGCTCAGGGCATCGCCTCAGGCTTCCATTGTTTAGCGTGCACATATGGGTGTGCATGTGTGCAGATATGTACATATATGTGCGTGCATATATTTTTATATATTCCCTCTTTATACACCTACTCCTTTAGCTTAAGTTTAAGTTAGTTTAGTTATGTCTTGGTTGGATCTGAATGTCTCAAATTTATTTAGAAAGTGAGTGCTTGCTGAAGAAACAGCGTTTCTGAACATGTGAAGGAGGAGAGCTATGAGCAGCTGAGTGTTAGGTGACTTTGTCATTACGTTGCTTAACAACTGAGAAAGATTTCAATTAAGATGATAAATGTTCTTCACAGAATAAATAGTCCAGGCCCTGGGTCCCACTAAGGCTTGCAGTGCACTGCGGTGTTGGTTGATTCAATTCAGTGCCCCACTCCAGTTTTGCTCCGGGGCCCTTGTCCCTCCATAGCTGCATGTTGTGAAGTGAAATCCACATGAGGCAGGCAAGTGATGTTCAGTAGGGACAAGAAAATAACAGGCAAAGAAGGCAGAAGATGCATTACGCATTTTTACCTTTCATTCTCTCCCTTCCCCGTTTCTGGGGGATGCTGCCACAGCCAGTGACCTTCTGTCAGGGACCAGCTGCCTCCTAACATGGCTGGGAGCCATGCTTGATGTATGGGATGACAGAAACCACATGAAATGCAGGAGATCCCCACTCCAGTAACTGTAGCATGAACAACCGAGGGCTGGCAAACCTACATGTCATACCAGGCTCTTTAATGCTGACGTAGTTTCACATGTGCAGCTGTGCAAGCCTGGGATCCCTTACGTGTCATCCCATTGTAGGTTTTGTAGAAATACTTGCTATGCAGCAGCCTCATGGGAAATGCTCCATCCGTCTGTCCTTTCCACCAGCACAAGGTTTCACCCTGTAATTATGAGAGCTGTAGGCTGGAGCTACATTTCATTCTTACTTTACACGTATCTCCCAGAGTACTTTTACGATCCTTGTTTTCCCCTCTAAGTAAAAATATCAGAGATGATTGCTAGGAAAAGCTGTCTAGTAAGAATTAACCATTCCTTCTGAATCTGTATCCCTCATTGCAAACTGACTTCTTCATTACAGTTTTGGTCCATTTCTGAAAAATACCTGCCACACTGAGTACTGTCACAGAGATGAGGAGGTAGAGCAGACTCGTACCCATTTTCTTTTTCCCCTAAGAACTGCTGTGCATGGCTTATTAAGTATATTGCAAAATCCTGCAAGCTAAATGCTTGCATTTCTGTAGGCCCCCAGTTGTACCAGCTGTGGATGTAGCTGAGATGAATACGGTTACCAGAGGGACAAAGAAAGCAGGTTCATTTGGCTGGTCAGGGCTGACCTGCTTGGAGTTATTTGACCAGTGAAAATATCTTGCCATAACATAGGTTTCTTTCATTGTTAGCTAAATGCTAAAGTTGCTAACCTTGATTGCAGAGCTTGCAGATTTTTGTGTTGGGACTGTGCTGCTAATTGCTTTGCAGCTTTTTACAGCATTATCCAAAAGTAAAAAATGATCATGCTGCACATAAATGCACGTGTGGACATACAAGTTGCTCCTAGATGTCCAAAGTAGTAAGTGATGGTTAAGTGAGAGAGAAGAAAGAAATTATTTAACTTGTATTTTATTTTTTACATGTTTTAACTTCAGCACTGGAATTTTATATTCAGTTTTATTGCTATATAAAGAAAATCAAAGCTAAGAACAGGTCATCTCTGAGCTGCTTCTAATATTTTGAATGCATTACAATTACTAAAGTAGATTACATTTTTGCCTAAGAAAAACAGAATTCAGCAAATGAGTTTCAAAGGCTGGTTTGACTTAGTCAAGGGCTATGTCTTATGAGAAGTGGGTGTGCAGAAGCAGTTCATGTTTATGAAGTGCTCTCATGTATAAATTTTCCTCTATTCCTATCTGGTACAACTGGAAACATAAGAGATTTTATTTCCTACTGACTTAAGAAAAGGCCTCATGTATCTTAAATCAAAAATAAATAGCTAAGTGAATATATGACCATTTGTAAACAGCATTAAAGAGCAAACAACAGCCATATTAATTTTGTAAAGGCTACATGATTTTCTTGCTTGATAGGAGGTACCCATTTAGACAAAGCAAGGCTGTATCACTTCAGGTTTTTCCCTGTGTCTTTCCAAAGCATGAACCAGAAGAGCCCATTTATACAACTTGTCTGCTAATACCTTGCTGAGAGAAGAGTTGGGACTCTTGTATGGAAGTACAGGGCTCCCTTTGCACTGTCTTAACTTATGTGATTTTACTCTCTCTTTCTCTCTCTTTCTCTGTCTCTTTCCTGATTTGGCTGCTTAGGGACAGACAGGTAATGGAGAAGAAATTGAAAGGGAAAATACAGGGAAAATGTAAATGAAAAGAAGTTATTATAACTGTTATAATGAAGTGCCTTTCATTTAAATATAAGAATGTAACGCTGAAATGAACTTGTGATCCTGAAATGCATTTTTAATGAGTTTCCTTTTTATTTTGCTGCTTCAGTGGCATATTTTAAAGACCCTTTGAAAAAAGCCACATTAAAAACCCCACCAAATGCCACAACATGCAAAATTGGATATTGGTTTATTCCAAAACTGCTGATCAGGAAGAGTGGCTCTTCAACACAAAATGTTGCAGTCACTTTATTTAAATGAGTTTGAATTTGCATTGTGATGTGCCATTCTGATTTAGAAAAAAAAAATTAGATTTTCAGATCAAATTGACCCAGCCAGTGAAGCATTAAGAAACTGGCAGGTTTAGTCTGAAAGCCTCATGTTATATCAAACCTGCAGCCGGTGGAAGTCACAGAGCAGCAGTGAGAAAACAACTTTTTTCGCTGAAATCTTTCTCTTGTTACTGCGTAAGATTTTTTGTTCTCACATATTTTCTCCTTCCCCCCTTAGGAGAACGCCCTTTCCAGTGCAATCAGTGTGGGGCCTCTTTTACCCAGAAAGGCAACCTTCTGCGCCACATAAAGTTGCACTCGGGCGAAAAGCCCTTCAAATGTCACTTGTGTAACTATGCCTGCCGACGCAGGGATGCCCTCACGGGCCACCTGAGGACTCACTCAGGTAAGTGAAGTTGCGGGACTGCCTTGGGGCACCAAGGAGATGGGGGCTTTGATGGCCACCAAGCCTGAGGGATCTTCTCGCTCTGGGAAGGCGAGTAGTCTCATGGCAGTGTTAACCAAGCTGTGAGCTGGCTGCAGTGTTTTAGCAGCAAAGAAATGACTAATCTCTGCTTGCACTCATGATCCTTCAGCTGAGCTGATCTTTTTCCCATACTTCTTGGCCGGTTAGAAGTTTCTGTATTAGGGTTTCATCTTACAAGTCTTGTGTGAGTAATTCATTTCATGGAACTACCAACATGAATTAAAGCTGTTGAATGCTTTAGGGCTTAGATGTCATTTATCTGCATACAGAGATAACACAAGGTCTACACACAGTAGATTTTAAGTCATGAAGTCTCAAAAACCTTCAGTCTGGTAGTCATTCTCAGTGTAAGGCATGAATACCACCTACAGCATTTAGCAGCAGTTATTTGTTGCATCTGGTTATTACAAGTACATTGAAAGGGAAAGGGTGGGGAGGAGTGAGAGGGAGGGAGAGAGAAAGATAAGAATCTTCCAAAAATTAGGATTCTGGTAGAGGTTTTCTGTGTTTTCCCTCAATAGTAATATATAGAAATGAGTGAATATTTTTGAATAGTTGCATTTTTCCAATGCCATTGACTTCTCATTGATGAAAGCCCTAGTCACATTCCTTCTGTGAAGAAAAAATAATTTAGCAACTTTATAAAGTACCTTAAAAAGCAGAGTGTAGTCTCACCAAGTTTCACAAGCTAAGCTGGAAATACAAATTGGATACGACACCTCCAAGACAAATTGCTGGAACTGACACTGGTAACTTTACTTGTGAAAGGTGACTTTGGGACAATTGCTTTGAGTAGTGGAAGGAGGCTCTCAAAGGGACATTTTAGTGTTGTACAGAGCTAAGGAAATTCTTCTAACACACATTAAATGATAAGAACCCTAGGGTTGGTCCCACATATCCAAAATAAATTCATATTTAAAGTTCTATTTTGCCTCTCTCCCCCTTACTGATTTTAGTGGCTGTGGAATTTAAACCACAATTTTTCATACATACGTGAGACTACACCTCAATGCTTTCAGCAAATGCTTAGGATTCCATAACTAAAAGAAAATGCATAAAATATAGATTTTGATTGGTTCCTGTAATTAGCAAATTGACACAAATACATTATAAATGAGTTGGATGCCTGAGTCTGATATTCACCTGAGAATTTGTAAAAAAAATTCAAAAGTTCAGCTGTGTAACCACCTAAAATTGTGAAATCACTTATGAGGTGACAATCTTTTCACACTAAGACAGAAAATTCATGTCCAGAAGTCCATGAAACCCAATTATCATTGTGAAATTCCTGCAACTGCCTAGATCTGCATTGATGTAAAACCAATTTTTGTCATGTCCTTTGTCTTGAATTTCCAGAAGCAGAGAGCAAGGAAACGTGAAATCTACCAATCTACCATTGTTCTAAAAGATTTGAGCTGATTCTTGTTACAGCAGAATTGATATCCAGTCATGGGCAGGTGCAAGAACAGACCTATGAATAGGTCTTCCTTGTTCACAGTCTCCGTGGGAGCTAGGCTTTAGGGTAACTTTGCTCAGATCTTTGAAGGTTTCTCAGTTTCTAACTTGTATAGATGTCATTTTTGAAGATTTAGTGTTACAGTCCTTATCTGATGTGAATCATCTGAAATAAGCTTGCAGCACCCACAGAATTGGCTTGTTGATGCAAAGATATACAATTAGTTTTCCATTATTTTATAAAAATAGATAAAATCTTTCTTCAGTTCACCTCATGGGATTTTTTGGGGTGTTTTTTGTTTGTTTGTTTTGTTTTGTTTTTTGTTCTTACCATTATTAACGTGCTGTTGAATACCTCATGTGAACTTTTCAATTAATTTTATTTTCTCCAGTTGGCAAACCCCATAAGTGTGGATACTGTGGTCGCAGCTATAAGCAGCGCAGCTCTTTGGAAGAACATAAAGAACGCTGTCATAACTACCTTCAAACCATGAGTATCTCAAGCAACCTTTATTCAGGTAATAAAAGCATCCATTTGGGGGTTAACAGTGTCCTGTCACGTACTCAGGAAAAGGAATTTAAAAGGAACAGTAGTACCATTTGTGGCATCTTTTCTTGTTGGAGAGGCAGAATGTTACGCATACACCCACACACCACCATATTTATAATATTGCATCTGGATTTATTCTATATTTGATAAATATTTGGCTTTTGTCTCATATTGTTTAGCTAAAAAAAAAAAAAAAAAAAGCCAAAGTGGAAATCAGATACATATTAAGACATTTGCAAGACCTAGAACACTCCAGTTCACCATCTCAAGACCAAAATATAACTACATCATCTCAACACTTCTTCCTTTTGCTTGGAGTCTTATATCACAGTCCATCTGTGGGTGTATTCTTAATAATGAGTTAATATCAGTGGTTTAGGTAGGGCTGGAGGATCTCCTGCAGCATTTCTCATCTCCTGCCATTCCCAGGCACAGCTTAATGGGCTCTCTTTATGACTGGGGCCAATGAATATGGCAAGAATGAGCTACCTGTCTTCCATTTCAGTCTTCCAAGCAAGAGGACAGGAAGCCAGAGGGATTTAACCTAGCCAATCTTACTAAGTCCAGAAAGGGTAACAATTTGTTGACAGCCTACATCTTCCCAGTCTCACCAGTTTTAACAGGAACTGTTGCTCTTCTTAAAGAAACTGGTCTTATGTAGAAAGAATGTAAAGGGCATCTCTTGGAGAAATACAAGAGATGCCCAGAAATACAGCAAGCAAGCAGATGTTGGGGGTTAGATATTTTTTTAATAAAGATCACAAGGATCTGTACGGGATTATTTGCAGAAAGTACCCACGCATAATTTTAGCTAATTATAAGATCTAGCATCTGAGCTTCAGGTTATAGCTCACTGAATAAGTTACGTTTCTTGCACACCTTTCAATCCTGTCAGTATATATTATTCAGTTTGTCAAATGACAAAGTGGAAAGTTCTCCCTGACCTGTTTTCAATGATTCCTCATTTGATATATTATATCTGGACAGAACCTGAATATGTTTTTACATGCCATCAAATAATGTAAAGTATATGCATATAATAGTAACTGGCATAATGTGACTGGCAACTGTCTGGCAGACAGTGTGTGAGGGCAGTGCCCCTTCTAATTTTATTGAGGGGATGGAAAAAGTATAAATAGAGAAGCTCAAAGTAATATACAGTAGGCAGCAATACTTATTCCTCAAAGAGGTGATCGGATCTAGAAGCAAATATTCTGCCTTGTAATTCAACTTTTCAAGTGTCTGGCATTGGATTTGAAATGCCTGCATGCAACACATGAAAATCGGCATGAATTAGTAGCTGAACTACTTCTAAAGACTTAGTAAGCAGAAATACCCATATGAAATTGATGTCAGGAATCAGAAACTATAATTAGAAATGTTATAGTTTTAGAGATAGATAGAACCATGTTTATAGCAAATCCTGTCAGAAAAGAGTTTACAGTAACTTAGGATTGAATGTCTAATATCTGATTGGGATGAAAACCTGGGATATCGACGAACGCTTTGGAAGAATTACCTTCCAAGCATATACTGAAAACATCACATAAATTCACATTGGATATAATAGGATTGCTTTTTGCAAGTTAGGAAAAAAATACAGGATTAACTTCTGGTTTAGCCCTTGTATTCTGCCCAAGACTCTTAAAAATAAAAATTAAAATATTAGTAATCAGTTAATAAAACAAACCTTTATTTTTCTAAAAATAAATCTTTCCCACTTTTTTTTTCCTAGTATATTGCATTATAAACAATCTTTTCTGTTTCACTGCAAACAGGGTAGCTCTGGGTATACATACCATTTTGCAATGTTTACATTATTTCCCATATAAACCCAAAGATTAAAATGTGCAATGAAACAGTTCAGAACATGAGCATCCTTCGATATTTTTTCTTATATTTGTTCTTATATCTAGAAAATTAAGTAATTATACTGCTACGATTCTTATGATAGGGTGTGTCAGGGTGTGACAGAGCTATGAAGTCCTTTCTTTTTTCAGACTCAAAAAAGTTGGTACAAATATTTTCTCGGGCATCTGATATGACATTCTGCTACAGCGGGTTGATTTTTTACAGCATTTTTAAAATACCTCATGCAGAATACATTAAAAAAATAAATCAGTTGAAAGGAACTAAACTGGTAAAAGTTTTCTGTCAGCTTGTAAATCTAACAAATGTAATTGGGAAAGTACTTATACAAGGGAAAGATCCAGCAAATAAGATTAAGAAGGGAAACAGATTGTATTTATATTTTAATTTTTGATTGTTTTCTTTAAGAGAAGGAGATTCAGCATGAAATTAGGAACCAGTTGAATTTAATGGAAAAAGTCTTACTTTAGAGGACTAAAATATCAGTGTCCATGTGAAGCTCTTTTCTTAGAGGTATTCACTGGAGTTTTGCATTTGAGTTGAGTGGAATTGTGCTGAAGTCCTATCAGGCCTATGTAAAACCATAGAATCACAGAATGGTTTGGGCTGGAACGGACCTTAAAAACCACCTAGTTCCAACCCCTCTGCCACAGGCAGGGACACCTCCCACCAGACCAGGTTGCCCAAGGCCCCATCCAGCCTGGTCTTGAGCACTTCCAGGGATGGGGCATCCACAGTTTTATGGGCAACCTGTGCCAGTGCCCTACTAACATCTGAGTAAAGAATTTCTTCTGAATATTCAATCTAAATCTCCCCTCTTTTAGTTTAAAGCCATTCTCCCTTGTCCTGTCCCTCCACTCCCTGACAAAGAGTCCCTCCCCAGCTTTCCTGTAGGCCCCCTTTAGAGAGGGCTTCCAGTACCTAAGGTTTCCCCTCTGCGCCTTTTATTCTCCAGGCTTAACAACCCCAGCTCCTTCAGCCTGTCTCCATAGGAGAGGTTCTCCAGCCCTCTGATCATCTTTGTGGCTCTCCTCTGTACGCACTCCAACAGGTCCATGTCCTTCTTGAGCTGGGGCCCCCAGAGCTGAAAGCAGTGCTCCAGGTGGGGTCTTAGGAGAGTGGAGTAGAGGGGGAGAATCACCTCCCTTGACCTGCTGGCCATCCTTCTTTTGATGCAGCCTGGGATACAGCTGGCAAACCATATATAACAGAGAAAAAATAGTTTATGAAGCTTAAAAAGGGTCAATTACAGCTCTTGAATCACCTGTGGATTTTGACTTGGAAAGACAACATTTTTTTTCTAGTTCATAAACAAAGAATTACAGAAAGTTAACAGGTTGGCTGCAAAATTTAAAGAAGGGTCAGTTGCAAAGGCTGCAAATTAGTATTTGATCTAACTTGTCCAAATTTATATATACATTTATATATATATATATGCATTATATATATATATATAAACAGTTTTTAAAGTTGTAATATTGGAAGTTTGAATGAAGTTGAAGATATAATTTACCCTCTTTTGAACTAAGAGAAATGAACTGTTGTAACATCCTAAACAGATATTTCTCAGTCCTTTCACTTTTATAACTAGAAATCCAATCTCCTGTTTCACTGCTAAACAATCTGCTTTAAACATTATTGGGAAGTCTCTTCCTAACTACTAACTGGAAGCCTTAGCCAGTACAAGATGCTAGCACGTGCTTATTCAGTGGTGATGAGATAGCATCAATGTCTTTTAATATCCTGCACCCTAATGACCAAATGCTGTTAATTCACATCTTGTGTCAGTCACAGGCTTTTGCATCTTTACGAGTTGGGGCATCATTACATCTGACTCCCTGTCACCGCAGCAATGAATCAAAAGCCAGCCATGTGCTCTTCTGCTTGGTAATGTGAGCGATTGCTGTCTGGGGCACCTCTCTTGCTCTTTCCAGTTATCCACCAGGGCCTGATGTTCACATCTTTCAGGAGCAATGAAACTTCTACAATTTTTGCTTTTATGGCAGTTCTATGTCATCAAAATAATATTGCACAGGACCTGCATTTTCCCAACTACTAAGAAACAGACAGGTACCAGACTAATGGTTCTGGGAGCCTTTCTCACAGCCAAGTGGAATAAATCCATAAAAAAATTCTCAGCAAGTGCAGAAGGCAAAATGTAGCAGAGTGCCTCACCTAACTGAAGTAGTGTGCAGAATCTAAGTCTAAAAACCATGTTTTGCTTCTCCCTTTTATAGTAACTCACAAGTTCAGGAATAATATAAATATCCTAGTAGCAGGTAAACATAAAATTAACTGCTTTCCTGCCTTTCTCTGAAAATAAAAGAAATAAAATAAAAAAAGAAAAAAAAAAAAAAGTGCTGTGATCTCACAGCATATTACCTTTCCATTATTTGCTGGAAGTCAGAAACACCTTTCCATGTATTTTTTAGTAATTGTTTCACAGGTTCATTTTCATATATCCCTTCTCTTTCTGCAGGAAAATACTGAAGTGGAATGTAGTGAATGTGAAATAGTATCCCTGCTCTAGAGCCTCACAGCCAAGTTCCTTTCTAATTCTACAGTGTCTTAGCAGCTGCAGGAAGTTATAAAACAGGTTTGAGTATCAGAAATCAGCACTCCACTATAGATGTGACCTTAGCAATTTAGCTAAAATTGTGATTTAAAGTCAAAAATTGCATTGAGGAATTATGGCAATATTTACTAGGAGAAAAAAAAAAAAAAAAAAAAAAGGTAGGGGAAAAAGGTAGGGGTTTAGGGGGTGTGGTGATGTAACTTGCAACTACATTTTCCACTACTGGAGCTGAGAAGTTTGTCCATTGTTCCTGCTAAAGAAGTGGTAATCACGTAGGCTGTTCCACTACGACAGGTGGGGGTAACAGTGGGAGGGTGAAAAGTTGAGCTGCTTCACGTCCAGTATAATGTCAGAGCCTCATTTATTCATGACAGTGCAGAGTGGCTGTACATCAAGGGCAGAGTGATTGTGCTACATACAGGCAGATGCCTTGCAGTTGCAGTCTCATTTCTTCGTCCTAAACAAGGGAGACATGCATATGTATACATAGATTAATCAGCGTAAGGGACTTTGTTACAGTCAGAATTGACCTGTGTCTGCAGTGTTGGATCTGGTTGAGAGCTGAAAGACATTAGCTAAGAAACTCTAACCTGAAGACAATGGTTCCATTAACATGGAACAAGCGTGCCTAACCCTTCTGATGTCATTTGATTTCAGTCATAAAAGAGGAAACTAACCAGAGTGAAATGGCTGAAGACCTGTGCAAGATAGGGTCAGAAAGATCCCTCGTGCTGGATAGACTAGCAAGTAACGTCGCCAAACGTAAGAGCTCTATGCCTCAGAAATTTGTTGGTAAGAGTTAAACGTTTGCTGTCTCCTAAAAAATAAAACAAAACAAAAACCCCAACAAAACTCACAGAATTTTTACTTTTGCTTTATGATTTTAATTGTTTAACTAAATTAGCAATATTTACTTCTATAGAAGCAGATACAGCAATGTGTTGGGGAAGAAAAAGCCAGCCAAGCTTCTCCACTATACACTTCTGCAGGCTTAAATTCCCATATCTGGAGATCTATTTTAAGTCTTTCTTTCTTTTTCTAATGCTAACAAGACAGATCTTTACAAGATCTACCCAGGTTCCTGAGGTTGTCTTAAGAACCTGAAAACAGCTTTAGGAAGGTCTTCTGTTGGGAAAGTATTTGACCACATTTTCAGGGTTATTTTATTAACTTATTAGATGAGATCCAGATCTGGACATGCTGGTATATGTGAATGCATTCATGAATAGTTGAGCATAGCCTGGATAATGCTCTTCACCCCTTCACAAAGTCTGTATACTTCTACAGCCCAAAATGATTGTGGAAATATATGCACATAGTTCTGAGAATAATACCTAAATGAAAATATCTTTGGGTAACTCTAAGAATAGTGAAAAAAATCATGGCTGTTTGCACGTAATACACACATTTTTTTTGTCTTAACAATGAAAAAATGGAGGCTACACCTATTTTGTTCTGCTTGTTAAGCCTTCTACTAAATAATGGTTAGATCAGTTCTGTAGCAGTCAGACACAGACAATATTTTATCAGCTATGTTGAATTAGTCTTAAATGAATAATAACATGGGAAATTTGATGACAGCATATACTCGTATCTACTCAGATTCTTTTATAATTCTCTGTACATACATTTATAATATTCTATAGGAGACAGAGAAAATTGAAGTCTTTAGAAAAATACACATTATAAAGGTCTTCAGTCAAAAGTCAAGGGAAAACTAGACCAGTTTATGGGACAGAAATTCCAAACAAACATTCTTCAATGAGGACACAAAGATGAACAAAAAATTAGTATTTTTGAGACAAGGGAAGGAGAATCTCAGCTACAGCTGGAACAAAAATTTGCAGTCAAAGTCCAAGATTGTGTTCAAGTCCCAAAGCAAAAAAACTGCAGGAGGTGGTCAAGGATAAGAAATGCTTATGCTCTTAAAATGAAGGACAAAATTTGTAGTAGAGGTAGTTACCAAAAAATATAGCCACCATGTGAGGCAAACCAGATTCCATTAGACTCCCCAGTAACTGACTGTATTAGGCAAATATATTAATTCTATGAAAGCTCCGGGGAGACCAGAAGGGGTAAAACCTGAAAGGTCTTAGCAAGTGTCCTACATGCAATGGGTGTGGGCTAGCTTTTTCATTCTCTTTTTCTCTCTTCACCCTGAGAAACAGTGAAGGCAGCCAGTTTAACTACAAGTCTTAAGAGAGCAGAGTTTTCTGTCAGTTAGTTATTCAGGGTGCAACGTAGGAAAACAATGTACTGACAGTAGATATTTATGGAAAATTGATAGCCTTCAAAAGTGTAAACTTCTCTGGCTGGGAAATGCCCCCAAATCCTTTCCTTTCCCATCCTCACCTGCTGCCTCATGTAATAGGTAAATTCCCGATTAACACAAGGTCGGGGCAGCTGGTCAGGAAGCCTTTGGGTAATAAAACAGATTTATTGTTCCTGTAGATTACCATGTCATCCCAATCCCCATGCTGAATTACAGGGAGAAGGAGTAAACGGGATCCTTTGCATAAGAGAATGACTGTCTGCTGCTTCACTCGTTGTTCTCACAGCTAAATCCATTACCTTTCCAAAGTGACGTTGTTTACCAAATTAAGCCAGTTATCTGTAAAATTCTTTGACAGCAAAAGTGTTCATGAAGCCCTCTATGTATTCCAAACTGGAATAGCTCCCAGACCTGAAAACAGAACTGGGCCTTCCAAACTAGAGAGTGGGAATGACAGGTGAGATTGACACACATTTATCACATTAAAACAATAGGCAGCAAAGAAAACCGAGTGGCAAAAAAATAAAAAAGGGAAAAGTCCACATGCACTGAGTGCATTTGAGTTACTAGTTAAGTACTTGCTGCAGAACTCGGAACAGTGCAAAGCTTGAAGTGCATCAAACCATTAGTAGTTTAATTTACATATGCTCTAATAACCACAGAAATGAGCTATTATTTTTAATGAGTGCAAGTATTATCGGCTTTGCCCAGATGTAGAAATGATACCTGCCTACCTCAAGTTTGTGTATTTTCAGACAGTTCTGTGTGGAAACAAATTTTTCTTATGAGCACTTGATACTTTCAGTCCAAGTACCAAGTAGTTATGCTACATAAAGCAAATACTACCCAAGAAACAGCTATTAAAATTATGGTTTCCAGATGCCCCAAATTTTGTGTATAATGAAAACCAGTCAAATTTTTCAGTGATATGCAGTATACACTGAATACAAATGATCTTGACCTCATTTTTTCCCCCATGAGTCAAGGGTATATGTTCCTATTAGGAGAGTTTTTCTGTATATCAATCAAGAGTCTTTCACAACTCCCATTTTGAATCTTGAGCCTCAAACTCTGCCTGAAAACTACAGCATTAGAATGAGTAAATCTGAAATAAATATATATGCACCACAGTAGTAGGATGCTCAAATTGGTAGAATGATAGGGAAAGGAAACAAGAGGTAGCAGAGGCTTGTGCAGCATTGTTAGAAAGTGCCCATACTCTGCATCCCTTATAGAAACTTATGCAGTGCCAGGAGTGTTTCTTTCTCTGCTTGCAGAGCAGGGACAAACTAGTGTGACACTGCACCTTGTGGGAAAGGCAGACAGTAGGACTTTCTGCACTTGAGGCCTGTCATTGCAATAGGTCATGCTAGAAGATTTCTAAGCTGTGGTCTTGCTCTTCACTGGCATTGAATATTCGAGTAGAAACTGGGCGGGAAATTATTGAGAAATTAATTTGGGGAACTTCTGGTAATTTTCCCATGCTCCTATTAGCATTTATTAGGCAAATGAGAATACATTTTATGGTGTCATTTATATATTGGGATCTTCAAGGAAAAGGACATGGGAATCTTCTAAGGTCTGCAAGTAACTGTCATGTTGACTAGGAAATGGTGACAGCACTACAGACTTCATAGAGATGTTTGTGACTTTCATTGCATTTCCAAAGTTTTCCTGCAGAGCTAGGAAGGCTATCCAGACGGTACACGATGTGGTACTGGTAGACCCTAGGAACGTATCAGGATTTTTCACCCCTTTGTATCTGTGCAGATTTGTTAGGGGCCTGATAACATTGATGGTTTACAAACACCATTTGAGAAGACTATTCAGGTTCATAAAAACAGCATCTGCGCCTTTAAACAGTTTCTCCCACTTACAACTTTTACCTTCTATGTTTTTCTTAGTCATATCTGTCCAGAAATTTTCAGTCATAGAATCATAGAATATTACAGAATATACTGAGTTGGAAGGGACCCACAAGGATCACCAAGTCCAACTCCTGGCACCACACAGGTCTACCCAAAAATTCAGACCATATTTTGAAAAATTATAGTGATATTCAGCGTTCAGTATGGGGGGATCCAGCCAGAGATACATTAGGGCAATCTGATTTTTAAAAATGAAGAGTACCCCTTAGCTTTGGCATTGCAAGTCAAGTCAAGGTTTCAAGCAGTAAGAATCTTGCTCTGTGCGTACCTTTCTACCTGATAGGAAAAATATATCCCATGGTTCTTCCCTGCTCTTGTAGATTATAGTTTTTTTGACACAAAATTTCTAGGAGCACGTGGACTTTCTCACAATGTGTCTACTGTACGGTTTGTTTAAAAAACAACGCGTGGGAGGAAGGTTGCAATATGGAAAGTTAAGTTGTTGTTGGTTTCTTTCAGAAATTACATATGACCACATTAGTGATATGCGTTAGTTGTAAGAAACCGAAAGTTTAAAACTAAAACATTGTAATTACAATTTTTAAAAAATAATGTTTTAGGGAAAAACTGATAATGTGCTTCACTCTCTGAAGCATAAAGCCCAGGCTCCCTGTAACTGTGCTGGTACACTGTCTTCACTAGCCACAAAGGCTAGCCCCAGTTGACTGCAGAAGTCAGATGAGGGAGTTCAGTTAGAAAGGATAGGGCAAAGATGAAGCACTCAGTCTGTAGCTCTGACAAGTCCCCATAGAATTATTTTTAAAAATCTGTTTTCTTCCATTTTGGTTTTCCAAAGAGCTCAGATTATTTTGCAGGTTAAAAGAGCACCAACCAACCAGTTCTCTGACCAGCTATATTAGAGATCTGTGAATATCACGGGTGCATTTCATACGTGGATTTGATCGATTCTTTGATTTTCTGTTGTTTGATTAGTCCATGGTAATCATCTCCTTAATTATGTAGGAATGAATTGTCTAACTCCTGAATATTTTCCACCGCAGGTGAGAAATGTCTGTCTGATCTTCCGTATGATGCCACCACCAACTATGAGAAGGAGAATGAGATAATGCAGACGCACGTCATAGACCAGGCCATTAACAATGCCATCAGCTACCTGGGGGCAGAGTCCTTGCGCCCCCTCGTCCAGACACCGCCAGGTGGCTCTGAAGTGGTGCCCGTCATCAACCCCATGTATCAGCTCCACAAACCTCTCGGGGACAATCAGGCTCGCTCCAACCACACAGCTCAGGACAGCGCAGTGGAAAACTTGTTGCTGCTTTCCAAAGCCAAATCTGTCTCCTCTGAACGGGATGCCTCTCCCAGCAACAGCTGCCAAGACTCAACAGATACCGAGAGCAATAACGAGGAACGCAGCGGTTTAATTTACCTGACAAATCACATAGGTCCCCATGCAAGAAATGGCATATCCATAAAAGAAGAAAGCAGGCAATATGATGTCTTGAGGGCAGGTACTGACAATTCCCCGGATGCTTTCAAAGTGATCAGCAGCAATGGGGAGCAAGTGAAAGTTTACAAGTGTGAACACTGTCGAGTCCTTTTCTTGGATCATGTGATGTACACAATCCATATGGGCTGCCACGGGTTTCGCGATCCTTTTGAGTGCAACATGTGTGGCTACCACAGCCAGGACAGGTATGAATTCTCTTCCCACATAACTCGAGGGGAGCACCGCTTCCACATGAGTTAAAACACCTCCGGCACAGATCCAGCCTCAACAGCTGTGTTACTGGAGCTGCACAAGCAACAAAGCACAAGTCTACTGGACAGCAAAAGGAACAAGAAAATCCAAAATCCAGAGATCTTCTCCCACAAGAAAAGATTTTTCTTTTGGTAGCATGCATTGCAACTCAGTTTTCTAAAGTGAATATTAAAGTTTTTACTGAAAGTATTTGATCACCAAAAACCTTTAGTAATGTAAGTAGGAGCTTTTGTAGTCAGATAGCTGAAAGCCCTTCCCTTAAGTGATGCTTCTTGCAAACCTCCCTTGCCAAAACTGTTAACCACGCGCAGAATGCACAACACGGATGCGAACGTGACAGACAGGAATGGCCTAGCTTGCTCTCTTGACACTCTGAGCATAGGGCTCTTCTGTCAGATGCATATTTTTTGACTTTCTGGTATTATTTGATTCATTTGGGAAGATTTTAAACTCAACTAAAGATTGTAGGGGCCCATCGCAGATGACTTCGCAGACAGCTGGGGTGGGACTGGAACCCAGCCAGAGGGTCCAGGGTTACTTTGGCAGTAAGACGTAGAGTATTTCCACCTGCAAGGGTGCATCTGTGATTGACATCATGGCATGCCTTGTTTGTGTCTCTAGGCAGGTGAGCAGGTGTGTGACAGATATAAAGAATACCCCTGTAATATACTCTGTGAAGTACAGATTGCATTTAATGTATAGAAAAGAGTATTGATGGCTCTTCTTTAAATAAATGTTTTCTCTCCCTATCCAATAAAACCCCACTTTTCGTTAAGAAACCCCTCCTCTTGCTGCATAAACAAGATACAGTGTATTTAATTTTTCTTTCTCTTTTAAGTTTTAGTTATTTAGAAAAGTATGATGTACAGTTGAGAAAAGCACTAGCTAGAAATATGTGTGGCAAAAGTCTCCTTATGCACATTTCTCATCTTTTTACATTGCCTGGAAAATACCCAAATATCCCTATATTTTATCTGTGAGAAATTCCCACTCGGCTTCCACTGAAGATGACCTCTTGTAGATTTTGTGGCTCTATTGTGTTGCACCTAATTACTTGTAAAACACCGAGCTGAATTAAACCACCCAGTCAAAATCTGTAGCCTTCTCCCTCTTTCCTTACACTTGCTATTTAACGAGGGACCAATCCCTCAAAGGTGGGTCCCTTTGCAAAGGTGCTGAGCACCCTGGCTTCCTATTCAACAAAACACTTACCGTGTACTTTAAGTTAATTTTACTTCAGCAGAGCTAATTTTAAGGTTAAAAAAAAAATGGTGTTTTGCTGAATAGAGACCAGAGAATGCAGCACATTGCAGAGTGCAGTAAAATCTGCCAAGAGCTTTCTCCATGGCAGCTTCTGCTGCAGATATTGTAACTTCAGTTAGAATAAAAACTGCTATGATACATACTTTTTATCCCCAAACACAGCTGATATAAAAAAGTACTTTTAAAAACTCCTTCTTAACTTCCTCTTCCAAATAGTTCACTCCTCTTCCTGAATACCCCCATAGTGTAAGATGGGTCTAAAAAGAAATCTTTGCAGCTGCACAAAACACTCTCATTGGTGCTGCAGCATTTCCTGGGCAGCATTCATAAAAACAACCCATCCAATTACCTTAATGCATAAATACTTTCACTCGGAATAACAAATGGATATTCTCCAATAAACAAGATCATGTAACCAACAAGGCGAGCGGTCTTGTAACAGAGTTACATGTGCTCCATCCCCTGGTGCCTGCACAGACAGATATGTGTTATAAAAGAGACTTGAGGGAACCACAAACACTTGTACCTAGGGCAATTCAGCCTGGTAGGCGTAATTATATTTAATGCACAGTTCTAGTACAGACAGCCAGTTCCTTCTTCTGCTTTCACTTTTGCAGGTGTAAGCCAGGAGCAACAACACAGAAGTCAGAGGAAAGATACTGATGAAATAGTGAATTATAAAACTGTGCAGAACAGGATCTTTTATGCTCTTACCTGTCTTAGCTTTTCATGCCACTGGCAGGACACTTACCTGAAAGAAGGTGTGTGCACAGCAGTGCTTCTACCCTGTAAGCGCATGCAGGCATGCACAGTGAGTGGCTTTGTCACCAGGTGCCTTGCATGCTTGTCCACAGGCTGCTGCGTGTACCTACATCAGTGAAAACAGATCGTTACCACACACCACGTAGGACAGAGCACACCGAGTGGCCAGAGACCCCCAGACATTGGTACAACACGTGACAGACCCAGAGCTGAGCTCTTCCTGCTCCCCCATTTTAGCTCCGTTGCCTTACAGGACTGCAATTACGGTTTTGTCAGCGATGTTTGTTACATATTTAGCTTCATGACAGCCTGTATGTGACAATGAGGCAGTACCACTTTGTATAGGGATGACCTGGAGGAGACCTTCAAGGGAGGAGCCTACAGTTTTGTTTGGTTGTTCTAAATAAAGTTTAAGCGGGTTCATTTTTTCATAGTTGGTAGGAATACATTCACCTCTCCTTACCCCTCTCAACTTTCAATTGATTCAGAGCAAGAAGGGACAAAGTAGTTTCTTGGCCCCTTTTCAATCTGTAGTCATTCTGCTTTCATAGCTCTTCCACCACTGTTCTTAGATTTAGGCCACTATACACCCCATGCCATAATCTTTTTATAATGCTCCATTGTAAGACACACCAAGCTGTAAAATGGGGGTGGCAAAAGCTTACTCAGGTGATTTTGTTTATTTTTACAAAAATACAATACAAAGACACATACCTCAACCTTGTAAGCAGGCATAGTTGAGTTCAAAACTGCCCCAGACTCCGCTTTTAAATACAATTTCTGATTTCTGGCTAGGTTCACTGCCTTTGCAACATCTGTGTGCGCACATGCATGTGTATGGCCTTCTGTGTCGCTTTTCTCCTCAACATGCACATGCCCTATCAAAAGTTTTGTGTATCATAAATATTTTATATACATATATAAGTGTGCATATATATATATATATACATCTAAAATGGTTTGTATCACATGATGATGCACTGTCAGTCACCGTGGGTTTGTTTCCTGGGTCTGGAGTTTCCTTATTTATACTATCACAGAATATGTTGATGTTGTATATTAAACAGTACAGTGGTATAAGTAAGTAATATTAAGATACAGAGTATCAGAGGGCGTAGTCAAAAGGCAGGAGCAAACAGCATTCCCTTGCATGGAGGGGCTTTTGGGGGTTGTTTTTTGTTTAGATTTTGCACAAAATCACCTTCAATTTGTTTAGAGCCAAGTGTTTCAATACTTTTATTGATGAACATGCAAGGAAGGCATGAAAGTAGGATGTTGTGTGTGTACATCTAAACAAACTGTGCCCTCAGAAAACTAGTTTAGCATAATCTCCCTTTTTCTCTCCTCTGCTATGGTGCAATAGCCTAAGATGGTTTAGCTGAACCCTAAGAAAACAAATATGGTGAATGGCTTTAAGTTTAGACCTGTTTGAAAAAAGTGAAAAAGAACTGCTTCCCAGCCCTCCCCAGGCACTGCCCTTTCCAACAGAAACATTGTATTTACACACTTTTTTTTTCTGTGATTTTCTATTGTAACTTTGTTTTTTCTTCGAGAACATTGTATTTAAAAAAAAAAAAAAATCATAAAAATTGGAAATGTTGTTAAGGTATGTCTGCAAAGTGAGATGTATCTTGTAAGAGAAGAGAAAGTGGTTAAAAAAAAAAAAAAAAAAAAAAAAAAAAAAAAAAAACCAAAACCCAGGACATTTCTGTCGCTCTCCGGGTAGGAGACGAAGCAGTTGTGCACCATTCGTCTGCGTGCGTGGGCAACATGCGGTCCCGTGGGATGCTCGAAGGGGAAAGCATCGGGCACGGCCTCAGCATCTGCTGCCACACCCACGGCCCGCTTCACAGCGAGGCTGACCTTGCTGCCCTCCCAGCCCATCCTCTGTGGCCAAAAAAGTGGCGCTGTTTCAACCACCCTGCACCTCCAAGCCACCTAAAGCAGCCCTACCAGGCCACTTCCAGCTGAAGACCAAACCCATACACTTGCTACATCCTACCCGCAGTGCCCCCAGCCACAAAAACTAGGGCAGCTGCTTCGAGCGCCTGACTCTCAGGGGGTTTCTTCCCTTCCAGCCCTCCCTTGCCCTTTCCTCCCCTCAGCTAAGCCATTACTGAACACAATTACTTCTGCATGTAGAGCCATGGTAATTCAAAATAAAACACTGAGGAATTATTTCTACTATTTACCATAACAAAGGTGATTTCTCTGTGGGTGTCCCTGGTTCCCTTGGATTCCAGCACAGTAAATTTCACATCACATATTTGATGCAAACAAGAATCATTGGTTGGTTTAGGAAAAGCATAGTTTATAAAGTTTTAGAAATATTTCCATTTGTAAAACTGTATTATTATAAACAAAATGAGATTTTTAAAAATAATAATAATAATAATAATGATATTGTTATAAACACTTTTACAGATTCCCAAAATCTAGATTTTCCTCAAATTACTGTGATAGGTTTTCCTCATAAACTGTTACTATTTTTATATTAGAAGGAAGCTTCTTACGTCCTGATTCTTTTGTTCACCACCACAGCCAGTTCTCAGAAAATGAAATGAACTACAAATTTCTGTTTCAGCAGGTGGCTCTCTGGCAAATTAAATATGGGCTGTTAATAATCACAGAAATAAACTAAATGTAATATTCCCCATCAAAGTTATTAAATCATCAAACTTAAGTAGAGACATCCACAGATAAATTAAAGTTTGTGTCACTAAAGATCTGTACCAGGTATCTATTATGTTTCAAAGACTCTCTTTCCAATCTCAAAGCCAGACCTGGAGGACATAGATGTGATAATGTAACAATTTACTAATTTTTTGTGGGTAGGGAGGAGAGAAAAAAAAAAAAAAAAAGAGTATTTTATTTGGGGAAAAGTGCTTAGAAATGCTCCCGACTTTCCCAACAGACTGAAAATGCCACACCATTTTTGCCAGCTTGGGAGCAGAGCTGGTCAAAAATGAAGGAGAGAAGGTTTCCCACTGAAAGCTTCAAACTTTCAGCAACAGCAGCAGCAATTTGAAAGCTGGAAGTGTTGTGCCTGGAAAACCAAAGTGTTTGGTTTCTAAAAAAATCTGTTCCCCTGTGCCTTGTGGGTCAAACTCAAGGGCATCCTCTGGGCCAACTGGGTTGTATCCACAGTCACGAAACACAATCTGCTGCCTGCCTGGAAGGAAAATGGTGTGTGTGAGATCAGCTTGTGGTCCTAATGCATACAGAAAGACCCAAATCCATGAGACCTGGCCTGTAAAAGCCAACGGGAGTCTTCATGTTAAAAAGAGATCCATGATCCCAGTTTCATAGTTTTAATTTTTGGCCCATCTTTTTTTCCAGCTTTGAAATTTCAGGGCTGCTGAACGCATGATTCTCAACTAAATCACTGGAAGCTGTGCACATGCACGTTCCCAAAATCCTGCCACCGCTGCCAGAAGATAGGTATGCAAAAAATAATTTTTTAAAAAATAACAGTTTCCCCAAAAATGAGGTGGACGGCAGTGAGAATTACAAAGCCGGGCCTCAGAGAGCAGGAGTTCATCACATCTCAAGAGAAAATGGGACTGCAGTGAGAGTGGCTGGAACTGCACTCCCACCAAAACAGAGAGACTCCTATTAATTGCAGTGAGAGTTTGGCTGAATTCAGCCGTTAGCATTACAGGTTGTTAATTTATTTAAAGTAAGGCCTCACTGCTTTAAAGAAGGTCCCAGGTCACAGAACAATTCCCATTTTATCTGTCCCGACCACACGTATGAAGCATGTGAGTGATAGAGGGCAGCTGCCGCTGTTTCTGCCGCGGGTGGCGGCTGCAAATCACACAAACCAACGCCTTCCTGTCCCTTGGGAGAGAAGTGAAGGTTCTGGTTTATAAGCAGTTAGTGAAAAAAAAAAATAAAAAAAAAAATCTACACCTTGCAGCAGACAGTGAGCCCAGGGCTGGCAGGGTGAGGAAGTTAATCAGCACCGAGCAGGCTGTTCGGGATGAGGCCAAACAGATGGCTCGTCTCTGAAACGGCAAAACGGGAAGCAGATGTGGCCACCGCTTCTCCCCATGCATAACTGGGAACCAGCCGGTTGGTGAGGAAATTTGCATAACAAGGATAATTTGGTATCAAAACTGTCCCTAGAAGTGATCTGAATGGATCTGGGCACAGTTGACAGTTTTCACTTCTTGTTTCCCACTCAGTGTTCAACCAGATTAAATTTTAATTTTGAACCTAGTGTCTGCCCGAGGTTGCTTTTAGCTATTTTCTAGGGAAACTATGATGCGGGCAGGGGGGACTCATCAAGTCTGTACTGAAGCTTTCAGGGCCAAAACACTCATCTCTCTTAAGACAGTGAAAATTTTAGTGACTAATTTCAGCGGGCTCCCATGTTCACTTTAATGCCCGTAAACTTCACGCCACCCCAGGAACAAAGAGTAAAACCTCCCGAGCTGGTATCCCCTCGTTGCATGCACTGAACTTCATTGTGACCGGAGGCGAGTGCAATGTAGGCCCAGGGTGCAGCCCCAGCTTTGCAGGCTCCTTACTGCAAAGACAGACCCAGAGCCCCAGATGGGCAAGCTCCTCTCCTCTCCTCGCCTCCCGGCAGCCAAAACAACTCAGAACACAACATAAATATTTGGGGGGCAGCTTAACATGTACCTATGATATACTAAAAGTGAAGGAGAGTTTTATTTTCTTTTTCCCCTCTTCCTCTCTTTCTCTTTGAACGGCTGTAGTAATGTCTATTTGACCACAGCTTTTACTTTAGTGTTCCTGTTACACTGATGAGGACCAAATACTGCAGCCTTTGTACACCATCAAAATTAAAGGAGAGACCCAAAGAGCTCTTAAAATTCAGGGATGTTCAAATATGGATTCAAACACGGCAGATTTGTTTCACTGATAACAGTAGAATACAAAAAGTGCCTCCGTCATCTTACAGAGATTCCTGTGCTTAGCCAAGGGCGAGACTACAGGATCCTTCTGCTTTGTGCTGGAGAAAAAGACAAAGTGAATACTTCCTGAAAAACATGCTTGCAGGTGCTAACAGATGAGCTGTAATGCAAATTTTACATTTATTTTTCTGGCACTGCACATTTAAGATTCACCTCTCCATCTCAGAAGTCCTACTCCAAACCACCAACAAACTCGCTGTTTTTGCACTGCATCCAGTCACGAAGCTGACACAGACCCTAATAATATATATGTATGGTATTTTATTTGCATAGTCTGTAGCAAAAGCACTTGACACACTTCCACATGTATGTGGGGGTTTTTTTGGACTCATCAAATATTAGTACAAATCAGAATGATTACTTCTGCTTTGGAAACATCTGTCTCACCATGCCTTTTGCGAGCTCTCTGAGATACAAAACAGTTTGAAACTGCCTAATATTATGATAGTACCTGTCAGGAGAATTCGGTTGAAGTAGCCGGAGCAGTAAACCCGAATGAGGGAAAATAATCAAGCTGATGCAGAGTACACCCTACTGAAATGCCTTGCAGTTCACGCATCTGCAGTATTCTGCTTCTGCCTAAGCCACAACTACACTGCATTTACCTGACCTTTAAACAAAGACTGGATCCTGATCAGCAGAGCAGCAGACAGAAGAAACGCTAGTGTGCTTTTAGGGAGACAGTGAAATACACTTATCAATAGGTTGAGAAAGGTAAAATTGAGGATTTTCAACAAAAGTCCAAAGCCCAAACCAGAAGAAAAGAGACTGTAGGCATCTGTTTGAGTTTTGTATAACAGTTCTCGATGGCTGAATCATAATTTGGTCATTGAAGGTAGGGACAAATGTACCAGAAGCAATAGGAAGACCAGAAGGGAAATGAAGGGTGGTAGAAGATCAGGTGGAAAAATTAACACATCAAGTTCAGCAGTGATGAAGAAAGAAATTACTACCATAAGGGTTATTACCACAGAATTAAGAAAGGCCCAAACCAGTGCATTCCAGGAAAATAAAATAAATAAATAAATAAATAAATAAGTGATTCTACCATTCTTAATAGTTGCACATCTTTTACACTATGGAATGGTCGGCCTCTTGCCTTGGTCTCTCTTAAATGTGAAATCAATTTGTGAAGTAAAACTACTTTACTACTTTTTGTTTGGATATTAGCAAATTCTCAACCTCCCCTTGCAAAAATAAAAAAATAAAAAAAAATCCACACAGCCAATGCAGGTGTTCTCACAATACATTCATACTTCCTTTTTTTCTGCAATACCTGACAAAGCAGAGAGTCAGATAGTGTAAATCCTTTTTAACAATCCTTTTCGGTTTGTCGTTAACCTTAAAATATTTGCTATTGGTATTTCTTAATATCCCAGTCTTTGGAGACACACAGTTGCAGAGAATATCAATTTTTGATTCAAATAAAGGAGGTATTTAGCCCAATTTACTGGAAGGGGGAATTAAAATAAGTGGAGTTTTCTTTAATGACTCAGAAGCAAAAAGAAATACCATTTCATCCTATTATCTTTAAGCTTATGCTATGGTTTCCAGAATCCAAGATAAAATTTATGAAAAGTTGGTAAAAGGAAGCATTACTCTAAAACTATTAAATCCTTCCCCCTTTTCTGAAAGGGAAATTGTGGCAAAGAAAGCCTAAATTCCTTACGCAAGATCATGCAAAAAGTTAGTGACAAAATCAGGATTGGTAGCCAGGTCTTCTATCACTTGCTTATTCTCCAGCCACAAACTAGGCTTCTTCTCCGTGGGTAGTAAATTCAGAAATCTGTATTCGCAGGCCCTTGCACTGAACTCTGAAGAGCTGTAAAAAGGACCTAAATTTAAGAATCCAAATCAGGCTTTAATTAGGTCAAAGTATGTTTGTATATCTGTATTATATGTGTGTCTAATTCAAAATAGTTAATTTATATATTTTTAACCAACAGTGGTCAGTTTTCTTCCCACTTCTCTGTTACTGACAGTCCTTACACTACCTACATTTACAGAATATTTTGCCCAGATATACAAAGATATATAATCCTTTCCATGATCAACTGCTGAAGTCAGACAACATTTACTTTGCAAATGTCTTTAAATGATGCATAGATGAAGAGGAAAACAACAGTGGAAAACAGGTTCTCTGGCTGATGTATGGAACTTCAGACCTTTTCTCAGCTTTCTTATAGACATGTAATGAACTTTACTACAGAGTTATTGGGAGCTACTCAAAAAAAAAAAAAAGAGATTTGTAGCAATTAGCCAATTTAACAGTTGGGATGCTTTTCTAAGCTGAGGAAAAAAAAAAAAAAAAAGGAAAGAAAAAAAAAAGAGGAAAAATAAAGCAAAACCATGCTATTTAGCCTCCCAAATATCTCAGGCCAAATAAAGCAACAAACAAAAAGCCAGCAGGGGAATGGCCAAGTGAAAATATCATGCTCCAAACAAAAGGAAGCAAATGATGGATTTAGTTTAGCAGGCTAGTTTTACAGCAGAAAACAGAAGTCTTGCTGGAAACTTTGCACAAATACCAACGTGCAAAATAGAAACTTCAGATAAGATGTGGAAAGAGGGTGGGATTTCCAGAAAATAGGGAAGGACTTGTTACACCCTTCTTGTCAAATTTTGCAGGATCACCACAGCTTCTCTGGAGAAACAGTACTGCCCATGGGGAAAGCTGAGAGCTTTCCTTTTGGTTCTGCTTCTCCTAAATAAACTGCTTGCCTAATTTCCTTTGTAATTAGATAAATATTTGAGTCAAAAAGCCATCCTTTCTATATGCTACTGTGCCATATGTATTTGGTACTAAGCCTCTGGCCACTTAGACAACTTGGAATATTATATCCTTACCTACTTTTTCTCTGAACTCAACACATAGGTTGCACTAATCTTTAGAAAGCTAAAGCTGGTGGTGCGATGAGAACTGGCGGGATCATTTAACAGCTCTGAGAAGAGCCTCTCCAAAAGGTGCATGGGAACAGAGGGCTAAGTCTCTTTGCTGTTCCGTACCACACCATCCATCTGCTGCCAGTCTCAACTGTGTGCCTCAGGACACCCCACTTCCTCACGCAGGGGGCACGTGTCTCCACAGCACTCCTTGGCAAGTTCACTAGCATGTGCTACAAAGCATATACCTAGGAGAAACACAAACAGAGGGTTGGTGGCAGTGGAAAGAGGATGGTAGATTTACACAATATAAAGATAATTTGGGGACAGTAAAATACTAAAAATAATTTCTTCAGAAATGTACTTTGCTCATTCTTGTATTCTTTAGACTATGCCTGCTTGTGCACCAGGAAAACACTGGAAGGAATGAAGGTAAATGGTAAATGCAAGAGACTGGCTTTTGCAGTTAGCTTTTTTAAGTGTTATTTCACTGATAAGGAAAAATCTTTGTTTTTCCCTGAGAAGATGTGCATGTCCCATCCCTGGAAGTGTTTAAGGCCAGGTGGGATGGGGTTGGAGCAACCTGGTCTAGTGGGAGGTGTCCCTGCCCATGGCAGGGGGTTGGAACTGGAACTGAGTGATCTTTAAGGTCCCTTCCAACCCAAACCATTCTGTGTTTCTATGGAAAACAAACAAACACAAAATAAAACACAGAACAAGTGCAATGTATAATCAGCATACAAAAGGTAGGCCTGGAAATGGGTCCTGCAAAGATGCAAATTTCAGAGAAGAGATTATATTCCTTTTCTTTTTTACAGCTGGCCCCATATTAATTTCATTTTTAACTATGTATCATGAAAAAAAAAAAAAAAAAAAAAAAGTTTTCCCATGGAAGTTTTAAAAAAAATATAGAACCAATTTATAGGCCTCAAAGAATTCCTTAGCCCGCTCTAGGCCCCAAAATTAAGTATGTGACCCAGGAGAGTAAATCTCTCCATCCAACATGCAGGAAAGTTGTATTGTCTTGCGTAGCAGTATCAGCCCAGGAGCTGACCAGCCTAAGAGCCCCAGTGGTCACCCCTAGCAAGAGTTCAGTAGCTGCACATTCAGACCCATCAGACAGATCATGAGAGATGTTGCTACCATTTCCTCTCTTCCCTCGGATGACTGGTCTTTAAAGTGAATGCTGGCTTCGAAAAAAGAGCGCTGTAATAGCCTTCTGCCTGACCCCCCACGCCATTGCTCTGTGCTGTTGCCTTTCCAGGGATTTGCCAAGCAGCACTACACTTTATATCAAATGCGTCGTCCAGTAACTTGTTGGTTCAACAAAAGGCATCGCTGAAACAAGCTGTCTGACTCAAAGAGCATACACTTCCTGTTGTTGGCAGAAAGTGAGACTTCTCACTGTTCCCCCTTGCTTCCTTTAAAAACAGTGCCAGGAATTGATGTAAATTGGCTGCAAAGCATCTGACCCACAAAGCAGGGAAGTGAGAAACTGCAGGACTCTGGAAGACAAAGCAATATTAGCCATCTATTTTAAAATAAATGTTTTATATATTTTTTTTGATTAATGATCTTGGATCACATCAGCATGGTTCACTTAAAATACGCTCAAAGGGCTGATACTTTCAGCAGCTCCTGAGAATCCTGCCCAATTCCAACACTCACTAATCTTACAAGTGGTTTCTTTAGTCAGGAAAACTATCTACAATGCCGACCACAAACAGACACGTCTTACCCTGCCAAGACAACTCAATCATACTTTAATTGGAGGGATCATCCAGCAAGCTAATTAATTACCCAACACGAAGGGGCTGGCCCTTCTGGGATTTCTGTCAAGTGGGTCAAGAGAAGGTCCCTGCACTGCTGGTGCAGTGGTGTTGCCAGAAGTGTAAGCCTATTAGGATAGCACTAATGATTTTTACTTGCGAGACATGAAGAGAGCAACAAATGCCACTTGCTATCAACCAAAACTCAAATGAATTGAGACTGTTGAATTAATTGGATTCAGCTCCTGCTATGTACCTGTTATGTAGCTAAACTTCAATGCATTCACTTCAGGATCTCCAGCCCGGGAGGCTGCTGATTTCTGTTCATTTGTTCTACTATTAAAATCCTAAGATCAAGGATGAGTTTCAACACGAATGCACAAATGTATCAGGATTCTCACCTCTTTGCCCAATCCCTCAGGCTGTAATTAATTAACACAAGCTGAAATTAATTTTTAAAAATCCTGTCTTTGTTGTCAAGTTGATGTCAGGCTGGTTTCCACAGCTCCCATTTAAAAATAAATAAATAAAAACACCATAAAAATCAAAGTCCACCAAATCCTTAATAAAGTGCCAGTAACAAGTCATTAATAATAGATGATTTTAATATTAGATGATTTTAAGTGATAAAAGAAGGAAACCACTTTGACTACCCTTGGGCTTTCCTTAAGAAACTGGGTGGACTTGTTTGGGAAAAGATCTCCATCTGGTGGCAGGCTTAAAAAGATCAAGTCAACACTACAGGTGCGGTACTTTCCTTTGAGAAGACTGAAGTTACTAGAAATTGAGTGGATTTATTGTGGGTAAATTTTTCTCCAGGAAGTTCTAAACCTCATATATACTGAGCACGGCTTCTTTTAGCCTCGTCAAGCCTGTCCTAGATGCACGTCTTACTATTAAATATTCGTCCTCTCCTGTACAAGGCACTCTGCTAAGCACTGTTAAATACTTTTTTTTTTTTTTTTTTCCCTATTAAACACAACCAACCAGCCAGAGCAGGTGGCTAAGGGAATGAAGAAAACAGACAAGAATTTGTGGTAAAACCTTTGTATACCATAAGTGCTTGGAATTATTTGGGGCAATCTGTATAATTCCTGGACCAGGTGAAACAGACCCAATATAACCTGTCTGCCCAGGGCTCTGTACCCTTCAGTCCAGGGACACAGGTGCACCCTGAGAGTGCTTGTCCCACCTGGGGACACATGTAAGCCTCTGCTAGCACTTCCACCACTCTCCAGGAGGAAGAATCACAGAATCACAGAATTGTAGGGGTTGGAAGGGACCTTGAGAGATCATCGGGTCCAACCCCCCTGCCAAAGCAGGTTGCTCAGAGCAGGCTGCCCAGGAAGGCGTCCAGACGGGCCTTGAATATCTCCAGAGAAGGAGACTCCACAGCCTCCCTGGGCAGCCTGTTCCAGTGCTCCGTCACCCTCACCATGAAGAAGTTCTTTCGCATGTAAAGACTTCAGATAGCTCATAGCCAATTTTAGGCATTCAGCTGCTTTACTTTGAACAAACAGCAAAAGCACTTGAGCCAACCTGGTTAACGTTTCCGACAGCAGAACTCTCCCTGCTGGCCGTGCTGTGGGAAAGACATCCCCAGTTTGTGGGTCATGTGAAGCAGAGAGCATCGGTATGTAAGATTCCTAACAGATATATTTTTCCCCACGAAGTGGAGGGATAACGTTCCACAGATAAAAGGTTACCTTCACTGGTACAACTTACCCCTACCTTGGGGTCACTAGAGGGGTGGCTTGTGCTATCCTAACTATTTAGGGAGTTGTATTATCGCTACTTTTAAAGGCATGTGAGGAATACTTTTAATGGAATTAAGTTATGATATAGCAGGCCCCAGAGTGTGCAAGCTCTGTGACATTTGCAGATAGAGCATTAGCATATACTTTTTGCAGGTAACAGCACAAGTTTCTGAAAATTTGATCTTGAGATTGCTTGCATTGTTTTCATGCAAAACATCTCATGTTAGAGCACCTTCTGATATCAGTGTTTTAATTATTATATTTCTTTTTTTTCAGTCAACTCTAAGACTGTCATATGACAGATAGTAAGACGCCATATTAAGCAATGTGAAACCTTTTTATTTTATCATTAAAATTGATGAAAAAAACACTAGAGGATGTTGAGAAAATAACAGACTAATCACAGAACCTGGGAACAAATTACCTGTTACCTCCTCCCTTGTCACTAAAAGCCTATTTTTTACCTCCTCCTTCACTATAGGTGTAGATATACCAGCCCAAAGTTTCTGTGGCCTTGTTGAAAGTAAGTTTTTTTTTTCTAATCTTATGCCATCAATGCTAAACGCATGCTTTTAGATGATGTTAAGCAGGTATCATCATTGCCCTTCAACTTCAATGGACACGTGTTTATTTGCATCTTTATATACGATCAAGTTCCCCCACTATACTTTACCATTTTCTCTGTTGATTCTTTCTGAGTTTTCTCCCTTTTTTTCCCAGTTAGATGCCAAGTTATGGCATGCTTGGAGTAGCTGGCACCAGAATATCTTGCAGAAAACAGCTTCTAGATTTCACACCCTCTCTATAAATTTTCTCCAGAATTGAAGAAAAATCATGAACCTGTACAAATCAACTTACATAACTATCTATATTCCTCACTGCAACTAATTTATATCCATTCTGCTGTGGGCAAGCCACACCAGTACCTCCAATTGTCATCCTTCCCTGTTGGGTTTACTGGGATGGCTGAGAGCAGTAACTTCTTCTGGCACGAGGGCTAGCCACGAACTAGATGTCCCAGCTAACTAAGCACAAATGGCTAAACACAAATGGGAGCTGTAAGCCTCCACAGTTCAAAACCCAAGGCGCTAAAGATGGTGACTGCTTGTTATTACAGCCTGACTGTGTGCTGCAAACTGCTCCAGATGAGGGCTGGGAGGGCTCCAGTGGGCAATTTCTTCTGGCATGAATCACCATATCTTGTAAATAACTGGTATGCAAGAAATGCAATATATTGAGAGCATTGAAACTCCCTATGTCAATCTCACATCTCTTATTTCTTTTATTTGGGAAAAAAAATAGCTGAAACAAATAAGGTCAAAAGCTTTTCTTCAGAATATTGAATTAAATACATGAGCACAAGCTGTTTCATGAAAGCTCTTGTAAGAAATTTCATTGGCTACATCAGATTTGCAAGGATAACCAGTTACTAGCTGAAAGAGGTACCATATAAAAGCATTTACTTGGAATAGGAGAAAATAGACTTGTAGGTCTTAGTCACTACTGAGTAATATTTCTAACTGGTGACATTTATTAATCAAAACGATTCTGGGTAACAGGCTTAAGTGGAGGATCATCCCAAATGAAAGAGACATCATTTCCTCTGAAAAGTTACCAGTAGAATTTTTTACTAGTAGCAGTAAATAGAGAAATAATAATAATAAGACCTATTCAAAGTTTAAAAGCAGAAGCCTAGAAAATTTCATCTTTTATTACATTTTAGCCTACAGCACAGAACTCAATCTGTAAGAATTTGGTAGGAATTTTCACAAGCCACTGCCTGGATTTTTTTGATCAACTTCTTAATAAAGAAGGGAAGGGAAGGGAAGGGAAGGGAAGGGAAGGGAAGGGAAGGGA